>NW_024748870.1:6401536-6446536 GCF_018991925.1 Homarus americanus
CCATCTCACTACCATCTACTCACCATCATCACCAACCTATCACCACCACCACCATCCACTCCACCATTATCACCACCATCCACCACTACCATCATCACTACCATCTACTCACCATCATCACCAACCTATCACCACCACCACCACCATCCATCCACCATTATCACCACCATCACCACTACCATCATCACCATCTACTCACCATCATCACCAACCTATCACCACCACCATCCACTCCACCATATCACCACCATCACCACTACCATCATCACTACCATCTACTCCACCATCATCACAACCTATCACCACCACCACCATCCACTCCACCCATTATCACCACCACATCACCACTAACACCATCACTACCATCTACTCCACCATCATCACCAACCAATAACCACCACCACCATCCACTCCACCATTATCACCACCATCACCACTACCATCATCACTACCATCTACTCCACCATCATCACCAACCTATCACCACCACCACCATCCACTCCACCATTATCACCACCATCACCACCACCATCATCACCACCATCTACTCCACCATCATCACCAACCTATCACCACCACCACCATCCACGAACTATATAGAGATAGAAGTCAATTATATCGAGGGTCCGTTAGATGCAAAACCTCCATATAACGGATTATATAGAGTAAAGTCCGTTATATAGAGGTTTCACTATAAGAAACCAACGTTCACTTACTTACTTTTCTCATCATAAAAATACTTAAAACTTTTCCACAAAGTTTTCTATTTTTTCATATTAATAAACTTTTTTTTTTCTATTCAACTTCTTAATATTTACACAACAAACATACACACGGTCATACACACTAAGTATATTCTTGTATAATATAAGAAAAATTATCTATGGTATTAATTTCCTCATTATATATCACACAAAAATATTCAAAATTGGTGTAATAAATATTTTCACTACAGATTGTTTAAAAATATATAATACTCTGTAAATTAATATAATACAGTGTTTTTTCCTTATTAAGTAATTTTATTTATTTTGTAATTTTCGTGAAATATTGTTATGGTGTTTTTAAATGTATTTCTTACGAGGTGATGCAATATGATTTAGTTATAGAACGATAATTTCTTAAACATTCATACATACATACATACACAAAAGCATACATACATACAAACATACATACATAGATTGTTAGGTCACTCGAAACGGAGGATGAGGAAGAGAAGAAAAGGGTAAGGAAGTTGTGGTTGAATGTGGGTGGGCCAGGTCCGTAGACTTACTAGAGAAGGAAAGAACTGTAGAAGAGAGGAGGAGAAAGAAGAGATGAATGGGTAATAGGAAAAAAGAGAATGAAGTAGAACGAAATAAAAGGAAAAAAATATGAATACGAAGAATAAAAAAATAGCCAAAGAAGAGAAGAAATAATGGAACGATGAACAAATTTAGATAAGTGTGATGATGATAATAATAATAATAATAATAATAAAAATAATAATAATAATAATAACAATAATAACAACAAGAACAATAACAACCACAACAACAACAGCACAGGTACAACAAAAAACACAACTGTACCATCAAGAACATATATTATGCAAAACACGTAATATTGAAATTTTATACCAGGTCTCAGGAGGAAGAGGTTTGTAATAATAAAAGAAGGTCGAGCCACAAACCCTAAAAATTGTTAGTGTGTCTTGAAAAATTGCTTGTGGCAGCAGCTTCAGTGGGACATTATGAGTGTTGGTAAAGATGACAGCTCAAAGGTGTGGTATCCTGGCGGCTACCGGCGTGAAGCGTTGTGGCGCTGGCGGGTGCAGGCAGGCAGGCAGGCAGGCAGGCAGGCATATTGCGCAAATTTTGTGCTTCTTATTTTGGAAATATCTAGTTATCTGTCTGTCTGTCTGTCTGTCTGTCTGTCTGTCTGCCTACTAAAACATGGTGGAGGTGTGTTTATGGTTATATACCTGTTCTATACCTTATAGGGGTCATATAGTGAACCAATGAGAAGCCCTTTAGATCTGCTGTGACGTCATGTCTTTGGACCAATTAGTACGTTTCTTTTCACCGTCGTGTGAATAGACCAATCAAAGGCATTTCTTTTCAGCGTCGTCACGTAAATTAGCTGAAGAGTTACCACCACTACCACCCAACACTGTCACTACCACCACAACTACCATACCACTCATTTCACCATAGCCACCACCTCACCTCACCACCTAACACAACTAGCCACCACCACCACCTATCACAACCCTCCACCACAACCACCACCACTACCACACCTCCACTACCACCTCCACCACCACACAACTACCACCACCACCGAGACACAAGACCCAAAAGATATACCTCGTAACTTCCTGGCATAAGGCTCACTGCCATATACCTCTATGTTATGTGTGTGTGTGTGTGTGTGCGTGTGTGTGTGTGTGTGTGTGTGTGTGTGTGTGTGTGTGTGTGTGTGTGTGTGTGTGTATGTGTGTGTGTCAAAAAGAATCACTGTCATTGGCTCCTGAAGTGTGAGTTATGGATGAAGTGGAAAGATGAAGTGAAGACAGGTGGTGGAAATGACAACAGGTGGCCCAGGTGTTAAAGGTAAGGAACTAACACACACACACACACACACACATATCATATCAATACACACACACACACACACACACACACACACACACACACACACACACACACACACACACACACACACACACACACACACACACACACACACACACACACACACACATATATATATAAAACCATTATCAGTAAAACTACCTCACCACCCCAACGACTCATTTCTCACTTTTTGATAAATTCAGAACCAGCAATTAAGATGCAAATGCTCTTCCACACGACGCGTAACTAATCTCAACCAAGTATAAAATTCAAGAGAAAAATGTGGTAGGAAAATAAGGCCTTTACTTCAGTTTCTCCTGAAAAAGAAAATTGAAATAAAAAAGAGAAAACGTGTTATCTATTCAGCTTGACTATACTAAACAGGGAACTTCGATCGCAGCCTCTCTCTCTCTCTCTTTGCCTCCCTCTCTTCTTCGCCCTCTGTCTCTCTTCTTCCTCTCCCCACCTCTCTCTCTCTTCTCCCGTTGTCACCCCCTTCCCCTCCTCCCCCACCAATCCTTCACTCGGAAATATAAATAAACCATTACAACTTGTAGCAAAGCTCTCCAACTGTCAGGAACTGTGAGGGCCTGCAGTCAGAGGCTGATGTGTGGGTGAGTGGGTGAGTGGTGGTGAGAGGGTGAGTGGGGGAGAGGGTGAGTGGGGGAGAGGGTGAGTGGGGGAGAGGGTGAGTGAGTGAGAGGGTGAGTGGTGGTGAGAGGGTGAGAGGGGGAGAGGGGGAGGGGGGGTGGTGGGTGAGGAGGGTGAGTGGGGGGGAGGGGGAGAGGGGGAGTGGGGTGAGGGGTGAGGGTGGTGGAGGTGAGTGGTGTGAGAGGGTGAGGGTGGTGGAGGGGTGGAGGGGGGGAGAGGGTGAGGAGAGGGGAGTGGGTGAGAGGGTGAGTGGTGGGTGAGGAGGGTGAGGGTGAGGGTGTGAGGGGTGAGAGGGTGAGTGGTGGTGAGAGGTGAATGGGTGAGTGGTGGTGAGAGAAGGTGAGTGGGTGAGAGGGTGAGAGAGGGGTGAGTGGGGGAGAGGGGTGAGGGGTGAGAGGGGTGAGGTGGGAGAGGGGAGGGTGAGAGGGGGGGGGGAGTGGGGGGGGAGGGGTGAGAGGGGTGAGAGGGTAGAGGGGTGAGGGGTGAGGGGTGAGAGGGTGGGAGGGTGGAGAGGGTGAGGGGGGAGAGGGTGAGGGGGGGGAGTGGGGAGAGGAGATGGAGGGGTGAGAGGGGTGAGGGTGGTGAGAGGGTGGGGAGGGTGAGGGGGGAGGGGTGAGGAGGGTGAGTAGGGTGAGAGGGGGTGAGTGGGGTGAGTGGGGGAGTGGGGAGAGGAGGAGGTGGTGAGAGGTGAATGGTGAGTGGTGGTGAGAGAAGGTGAGGGGTGAGAGGAGGAGTGGGGGAGAGGGTGAGAGGGTGAGAAGGTGAGAGAGGGTGAGGGGGGAGAGTGAGTGGTGGGATGGAAAGAACGGAGTAAATATATGAAACAGGGAGAAGAAAGAGCAGAGGAATAAAGAAGAAGAAAAGGAGGTGAGAGAAAGACTAACTGAGGGGAAGAGGATGAAGATTTATGAGAGGAAGAGGAAGAGGTGGATGAGAGAGAGACAAGAAAATAAATGATGATAAAACGAGAAGAACAAGGAGTGAAAGAGTGAATACAATGTGGATGAGAAGAAGAGAAAACACGAACGAGAGAGAGAGAGAGAGAGAGAGAGAGAGAGAGAGAGAGAGAGAGAGAGAGAGAGAAAGAGAGAGAGAGAGAGAGAGAGAGAGAGAGAGAGAGAAAATAAACCTAACCTAACCAAACTATCACACCACAAAAACCAAATGATACAACACGCACAAAATACACACACAATAACACACACCTTCCTTCCCCCCCCTCCCCCTCCCCCACCTACCTGTATCGACTAAGGGTCTCGGTATACCTGTACGTCAATCAACCTGCCCAAAATACCTTAGCGTGGTGTTTTTTGTCGAGTTCAGGAATACAGTGTTATCAAGTCGGGGTCATGTGGCTATTGTAGTGTGTTGGTCAATCATCAGTTGCTATTCAGAGACCCTTTGTGTGTGTGTGTGTGTGTGTGTGTGTGTGTGTGTGTGTGTGTGTGTGTGTGTGTGTGTGTGTGTGTGTGTGTGAAGAGCAAGGATACAAGGGGAAGGTTGTAATCCAGATCACTCACTCACTCACTCACTCGCTCACTCACTCACTCACTCACGGAAAACCCACAAACACCAGTGCCATAAGGAATAGGGCCTGTATGTAGTGGGGCCAGTATAGTGCCAGAGGTTTAATCACATAGAGGAAGCGAGTATGTTGAATGTATAATTAATAAGAATATACCCCGAGCTTGAGTATATTAGTCAGCATACTTGTGTTTAAGACGTGGTGTATATATGTGTGTATGTATGTGTATGGAATTATGTATTATGTATGTATTCTCTCTCTCTCTCTCTCTCTCTCTCTCTCTCTCTCTCTCTCTCTCTCACTTTGTCTCTCTCCCTCTCTCTCTCTCTTCCCTTCTTCCATAATCACTGTCACACTCCATCATCACCCTCGCTTTCCCTCTCCTCTTATCACCTCCTCTTCTTCCTCCTCCTCTTCACTCTCCTCCTCAACTCCTTATTCTAATGTTCCCATAAAGTCAAGTCTTCTCTCTGTTAATTCCTCTTTTACTGCTTCCTCTTTACTCTTTTTTTTTTCCATTTCCTGGCCTGCTATGCCTGCTTGTGTGCTCCCCACACTCCTGCACACACACGCACACACACACACACACACACACACACACACACACACACACACACACACACACACACACACACACACACACACACACACACACACACACACACACACACACACACCTAACAAGACGACCTATGTATTGTATGATTACTAAACGACTCAAGGAACAACTCCCTCCCCAGAAGGGGAAGACAGGGCCAGAGAGAGGGGAACCTGGTCTCCCTCTCAGGAAGCCTAGGGCATGGGGAGTTAAAATCGTGTCACAAAGTGAACAGGGGAGAAGGGGAGTGTGTGTGTGTGGGGGGGGGAACTCGAGGGGAGGGAGGAGGGAGCGAGAGAGAGAGAGAGAGAGAGAGAGAGAGAGAGAGAGAGAGAGAGAGAGAGAGAGAGAGAGAGAGAGAGAGAGAGAGACAAGCTGGAAATGCAATAAATTAGAAATAAGAGGAGAATCTAGGTGAGAGGGAGACAGAGAAATGGAAAGGAGGTAAAATGAAAGGAAGAGAAGGAGGAAGAAAGGGAGATTAAAGAGTAATAAAAGGGAAAGGAGGAAAAAGAAACACAGGAGAAAGTAAAGGCTAGGTTTTATTTATTTTACGAGAAGAAGAGATTCTATTAGAGAAATATAGACGTGAGAATATTCAAGCTATTAGCACACACACACACACACACACACACACACACACACACACACACACACACACACACACACACACACACACACACACACACACACATCCTCCGGGGAAATAAAATATAATAGCAGGTGATAGTGGAGGTAGCGAGGGAAGTGAGAGAATGATGGGCAAATTGGTCAATACCTGTGGGCAAGACCTGAATAAATGGGCAATACCTGTGGGCAAGACCTGAGTAAATAGGCAATACCTGTGGGCAAGACCTGAGTAAATAGGCAATACCTGTGGGCAAGACCTGAGTAAATAGGCAATACCTGTGGGCAAGACCTGAGTAATTGGGCAATACCTGTGGGCAAGACCTGAGTAAATGGGTAATAACTATGGGCAACAACTGAGTAAATGGGCAATACCTGTGGGCAAGATCTTTGTCAATGGGCAATACCAATAAGTGGGCAATACCCGAGGGCAAATGGGCAATACTTGTCAACAAAAAATCGTGGGCAATAGGGCAAGACCTGTTCCCCCTTCACCTGTATATATTATTTACAAGTGTTGAGATTGTGGTCAGGATCTGGGGGAAAAAGTGTCCGTCTGTCTGTCTAACCTGACCTGACCTGACCTGACCTGACCTGACCTGACCTAACCAAACCTAACCTAACCTAACCTACGTCTAGTCTTAGCGCAGAGACAACAGGCATAACAGGGAGTCAAAATCTAATTTTAAAATCCCTTAGATATAATTCAGCAAGAGAGAGAGAGAGAGAGAGAGAGAGAGAGAGTGCAATTTCCTTCGTACAAAATGAGAACGAATGGGAATAAATTTTTCCAATATTGAATGAGTGCAAATTTCCGCTGACGTCACTACAAACAGAGAAAATGATATGAGGAGAAACCCATTCACGTATGATGAATATCTAGATAAACAAAAACGAAGGAAGGATAGAAGTAAAGGAGAGAAGGAGAGAGGAGGAGAGAAGAAGGAAACGAAGATTTACTCAACAGTCAATGAAGAAAATTCCCTTTGATAAAATGCTCACCTGACAAAGATATTAGGAGGTGATGTGACAGGTGGGATAGACTGCCACCTGACTAAGATGGATTAGCCAATGAGACTCGGAACAATATTAGGAGCCTGACACTGTTCTATAAAGACTCACTATTGGCCAGTAAGCGAGGCGATAAAATATACCCTCGAACCTAGAGTGATTGAACCTCTCACATAAGTTAAACATCACCGAAGATTATGTATGATATATTCTATGTGATGTTTATAATGTGGTAAATATTAGAGAAGGATGTTTTGTGTTTATTTAAAGGTTCAGGTATGTTTTTGGGGGGATCATGACAGGTGAGTTTTGAGACGATTGAGTGTGAGTTGTGTTTAAATTTGACGTTCCTGAAGGTGAATATTTAGAGGAAATGTGTGTGTTTACAGTGACGTGGGTAATAACAATGATACGTGTCCCGCTGTTGTTACACTAGAATGTCTTAAGTCTCCACACATGTCTTGAAGTTATTCTGGGGATGATGAGAACAAAGGGAGAGAGAGAGTGAGAGAGAGAGAGAGATTGTTATCGTGGTTAACTGGTCCAGACAAGCAATGATTTGTTCAGTGGTGATGAACCTGAAGACGATATATAGGTGGTGACAACGTGACAGAGTGGTGGTGGTGGCAAGAGAGACCTCAGCCCAGCCCATCCCATCCCATCCCAGCCCAGCCCAGCCCAGCACAGCCCAGCACAGCACAGCCCAGCCCAGCCCAGCCCAGCCCAGCCCAGCCCACTCCTCCATGACACACCTCCTCTGGATCTTGTAAACAAAAAGTGGAAACAAAATTACTGTGAGTGATCTAGTGAAGCGATATAATAATCCACTGTATAATGTATAACCTGGATGATTTATACACTTTAACCGACCATCCTTGTCATCCATCTTACACTTGGAGGATGAAGGAGTCAGTATCATCCATCCACCTTACACTTGGAGGATGAAGGAGTCGGCATCATCCATCCACCTTACACTTGGAGGATGAAGGAGTCGGCATCATCCATCCACCTTACACTTGGAGGATGAAGGAGTCGGCATCATCCATCCACCTTCCCCAAAGACAACACCGAATGCAATAATCCACCCAGACGTGCCCAGTGTATAACGTGAGGGCGACATCAAGCAGAGTAATCTCCCTGAAATGTTATTCCCTTACTCGAGGTCGATCTTAGACGCAGTAAGCAGTAAGATGTCTCTCTCACCTAACTCAAGGGCCACCATGGAGCCCCCCAGAGCGATGTGTCTCACCCACCCACGAAATCTCTCATCATTGGCTATATCCATCACCTGAGGAGGAGGGTTGGCACAGGTAGGAGAGGTGAGGGGTGGAGAGGTGAAGGGTTGGGGGTCGTGGGGGGTGGTAAAAGAGACACACATACACTTCCTTTAACTCATTATGTGGTCTCTATCTCTCTCTCTTCTTCCATCTCTTGATTCTCTCCTTCACCTGCTCTTTTTTCCCTTCCTCTTCCCCCTTTCCCCTCCTCCTCCCTCCCCATCCAGAATGTCACCTTTACCTCCATTTCTTCTGCCCCTCTCTCACCTTTACTGCCTAGTCTAGCAATCACACTCCAGGCAAGGTAAATGTCAAACCTCACCTGTATGTGCCTCGCTCATTATCCAGCAGGTGTGACCCATTTCCTTCAATCATTATGGTGATATCTGGTAACTACTTTAAGGTCATATAAGATTGATTGTGAACTGTATAACCATTTACTCTATTATATCGTATTTTTTTGGTGTATTATTGAGTATTTTTCTTGTTTTAATACTCTAAAATATTCTAAAATAAAATTAGAGTTTATTAATAATTAATTTATCAACTATATGACCCATTTATAGATATTAGATAATACCAAAACATCGAAGGTATTTTGGGTTGAAACTATATGTAAATCCCCTTCACTAGTGCGTTTACAGGGGGTCGTCAGATTTTGTGCAGTGTGGCCGCCCTGTGTTTGTTTACATTCGACAGAAGGAAACTCACAATAGTAAACATATTAGCGAATCAAAGTAAAAATATGAAAACAAATATCTCAAAGATAATGATTTATGGAATGTTTATATGAGGAGCCCCTGTAAACCCACTAGTGAAGGGGACTATGAGGAGCCCCTGTAAACGCACTAGTGAAGGGGACTGTGACGACCCCCTGTTAACGCACTAGTGAAGGGGACTGTGACGACCCCATGTAAACGCACTAGTGAAGGGGACTGTACATGCTAAACATTCTTCAACCTTTCCTCACGTTCTATCCTTCGCATCTGTTAACCCACGAATATATTCCATTTCGTAACTAGGACATTCTAATAAGCCCAGGTATCCACATTCTGGTCATAAATACAACATTCATTCTCCACATTCATCCTACACAAATGTTTGTGTTTCTTCAGTGGGACACAAATCTTCCTGATCTTGCTCATGAATATTTTTAGGTTCGTAAATATTTCTCTTTCTCTCTTCCTCTTTGTCTTCCTGAATTAATACTTTTGTCTTGTTCACTCTCACTGTTCTCTTGTTTTAAATGCGTGGTCTCTCTCTCTCTCTCTCTCTCTCATCTCCCAGCAATTATCATTTTATCCTGGATTTTTTTTTTTACTTCTACAATTCCAGGTAATTTTTTTTCCTATCCTCACCACATAACCTATATCTATCCTGCCATTTCTCATTTATGACTCGTAATTATCCTTTTCACTTTCGTTTTACCATTTCCACTGAGACACATTTCCTGTTCGTGATATTTTAACTCGTTTTTGTAATAATTTTCCTCTTCTTTCCCTCCAATTTTCTTTATTTTCATTTTTTTTTCATGTTTGTGGTTTCGACTCTAAGATATAGTTTGTATACGTAGTATTTTCCCGTTCAGAGTAAATTCCTGCCCCCTCTTTTTTTCCCCTTATTCCTCTTTAATACTTGCTGTTCCTTGGACTTATTTCCCTGGCTATTATACTTATTCATTTTATTCATTTATTTTCCTGGTTTCGTAAAAATTTCAACATTTAATTTTCATTTTATGGTTTGGTTAAATTCTGCTTATACCCTATTTTCCTGACCAATTTTCCTGCCCAATTTCCCTAACCCATTTTAACCAATTTCCCAGACCACATTTTTCCTACCCAATTTTCCTGACCCAATTTTCCTGACCCAATTTTCCTAACCCAATTTTCCTGACCCAATTTTCCTGACCCAATTTTCCTAACCCAATTTTCCTGACCCAATTTTTCCTAGCCCAATTTTCCTAACCCAATTTTCCTGACCCAATTTTCCTGACTCCAATTCCAATCAAGAGGCGAACATCTCCATCCTCTTCTGAAAATTCCTTCACTATGATGCTGCTTCTTCTACTTAACATTCATCGATATCCTACACCGACTTCACTTATTTTAAAGACCTAACCTAACCTATCCTATCTTATCCTATCCTACTATGAGAGGCTATATGTGTTTAATATTCTGTTAGCTTCCCCTCACTCCATCCAATAGCCGCGTCCCACACCTCCCACCAACCCAACCCTAACCAAACATTACACACACGCCCACACGCCCACACCCCCACCCCCCCCACCCACACACACACTCACCTCTTGAACATGGTTTCAGTTTCACATTTCCCGACACAATGCTCTTAAATTCATTGTCATTCTGTGTTCGTTTTTTGCTTTGTTTTGCATATATGAAAGAGTTTTATCCTGTGAAACGAAATTTGAGTTGAAGTTTCCTGTTCCGTCAGAATTTGTTTGACTTTTGGAACTTTGTGATAAAAAGTTTCCCTTGTGATTTAATTTTACTTGTGAATGGGTTTTAACCTCGTTTTCTCTTCGTTAAGTATAAATTATTATACATTTTACTGAATAAGATTTATACATTTCTTTTATACACCATCTAACTTTTATTCATACACAGATCACTAATGGGGGTTAAGGGTTATTTCTTAACTGTTTATTAATAATTCATGAACACAACGGTTAGCTACAACAAACTTTACCGAAATGACAGAAACTTTTAGATAATTGTTTCATCTCGAGTAACAAATAGAACAAGAACATTAATACAACACTGAAATATATTGTTAAGGATTGTGTTATTAATGTTATCAGTGATGTTTATGTTTACCTGTATACCTGTGTTTATCTATCTCATTAAGGTAACATCTTAGTGGGTTAAGGTCAAAGGTTAAGGTCATAAATGTGTACTGGAGCCTTTAATATTAGAATATTACCTAAATATCTATAAGCTAACAACCCTTAATCATTTAATTAGATCGTAAGTAATTATTCCGTAAATCACCTTATGATTTCAGGAGTAAAATGACTCTGGGTTTTTTGGGTCTAAAGACAGACCTTTAATACCAACACCATCGTATAAAACACAAGCGACTAAAACAATATCGCCTCAGCTCTGCGTCTAAAACAATATCGCCTCAGCTGTGCGTCTAAAACAATATCACCTCAGCTCTGCGACTAAAACAATATCGCATCAGCTCTGCGACTAAAACAATATCGCCTCAGCTGTGCGTCGAAAACAACATCGCCTCAGCTCTGCGTCTAAAACAATATCGCCTCAGCTGAGCGTCTAAAACAAATATCGCATCAGCTGTGCGTCTAAAACAACATCGCCTCAGCTCTGCGTCTAAAACAATATCGCATCAGCTCTGCGTCTAAAACAACATCGCCTCAGCTCTGCGTCTAAAACAATATCGCATCAGGTCTGCGTCTAAAACAATATCGCCTCAGCTGTGCGTCTAAAACAACATCGCCTCAGCTCTGCGTCTAAAACAATATCGCATCAGCTCTGCGTCTAAAACAATATCGCATCCGCTCTGCGTCTAAAACAATATCGCGCTCAGCCTGTGCGTCGTAAAACAACATCGCCTCAGCTCTGCGTCTAAAACAATATCGCATCAGCTCTGCGTCTAAAACAATATCGCATCCGCTCTGCGTCTAAAACAATATCGCCTCAGCTGTGCGTCTAAAACAACATCGCCTCAGCTGTGCGTCTAAAACAATATCGCCTCAGCTGTAAACACATCAACAAACCTCCCCCCATTCTTGAACTATCCAGCTAAGAACAACATCACACATTCCTATGATCAACACCTTGACTCCACACTCACACACAATACCCTGTCTCCATATACACAGTTATGATTCTACGCTAGCCTTCCCCTGCAGTCCTCACACTTCCCACACATCCACCCCACAGTCCCACACTTTCCCAAGCTTCCCACAAACTCACCCCCAGTCATCACACTCTCCCCAAACTACCCACACACACACACACTCCTCCCACAGTTTCCACACCCTTCCAAACTACCCACACACTCATCCCACAGCCCCCCCACACACACACACTCCTCCCACAGTTTCCACACCCTTCCAAACTACCCACAGAGAGAGAGAGAGAGAGCATTTGCCTAGCTCTTCACATCCACTTTGTTTGGTTTCTCTTCAATTACGGGATCTGCCTCAATGAACGCATAATACCATCTGCTTTAGTCTCTTCTCTCTCTCTCTCCCTCTAGCTCATCAAGTGCGGTCTTCCTCCTACTAATGGATATTGCTGACTATGACCTCGATCTCTCTCCTCGTCTCCTTCTCTCTTCTTTCTATATAATAAACAGCACACTAGAATTATTCCCTGACTCTTGGGTTATGAGTTTGATCTTTATTGGAGTTATTGTAATTATTTGTTGATATACAGTGTGTCCATAAGTGATTACCCTAAAAACAGTATAATTTCATGTTTTAATCAGGATAATTATTTATGGACACACTGTATTTTTTCAGACTTATAATACCAAAATAATGGATTATATAACGATTTGTAATACTAATACTTTTAAAGGTTTATAAAGTCGTGTTATTAATGTTATCAGTGATTGTGTTTACCTGTATACCTGTATTTATCTATCTCATTAAGGTAACGTCTTTGTGGGTTAAGGTCAAAGGTTAAGGTGAAGACAACATCTGAATTGAGTTGTTGGTGTTGTTATTATTGTTGTTGTTATTGTTGTTATTGTTGTTATTATTGTTTTTGTTGTTGTTGTTGTTGTTGTTATTGTTGTTATTATCATTATTGTTGTTGTTGTTGTTGTTATGGTTGTTGTTATCATTATTATTGTTGTTGTTGTTATTTTTTCTCTCAGTTCTCAGTTCTTACGATTATTATTGTCACAGCAAGCATCACTAACCCTGGGAATATAATATATATTCTGAGATCTTGTGAACCATGATGCTGAGAGCTTTCTTAACGTGATTATGAGCGGAGAGAAACCGTGATTCTCAGACCTGAACAGTGAACAATATATCCTCAGAGGTGAACAAATGGTCAGTGGTGAACAACATAACCTGAGGTAATAAACGGCTTCTATTTTGAAAGCATCAGCGTCAGGACTGAAGACTTAGTGTGACAAGCATTAATTACTGTCATTAATTAGTTGGTGACGTCACAGGCTTCCTTAAAGCACACCTGAGGGTCCTCTCCTGTGTAGCGCTGGAGGCTGTAGTGCTGAGATCAAAGGAGAGAGAGAGAGAGAGAGAGAGAGAGAGAGAGAGAGAGAGAGAGAGAGAGAGAGAGAGAGAGAGAGAGAGAGAGAGAGAGAGAGTAGACAGATAGACAGACAGACAGATAGAGAGACAGACAGACAGACAGACACCAGGTAAAATGATGGGCTATATTACCTGGCATATAACCCCAACGAGGCTAAATAAAAACACAACCTCATATACCAAAAAAAAAAAAAAAACACATTAATATCCACCAATGAAAAACAGACTAATTAACATCCAGTGATAATTTCTACCTAAAGATGAACACACACACACACACACACACACACACACACACACACACACACACCTCTCATTCTACCAGTCACAATAATTCTTATTTTTGACGTAGTGAAGATTAAAAAACAAGGAGGGGGGGGGAGGAGTGAGGGGAGGAGTGAGGGGATTCACTTAAGGATATTAAACGTCAAGGACATATGACCTCCTTCCTTCCCCCTCTCCCCCCCCTCCTCTCCCCTCCCCCTCCTCTCCCCTCCCCCCTCCTCTCTGCATTAATTCAAGGGGAGGTTATTAAGTTTCCCAATGAATATATCATATCTAATCTGAAGGTGGCGGTGAAGAGAGGTGGGGGGAGGGGATAGAGAGGGGGAAGGAGGGTAGAAGGGGTTGATGAGAGGGGAGAAGGAGGGAGGGGGAGAAAAAAGGGGGAAAGAAAAGGAGTAATTGAAAAGGGAAACTGGTAAACGAGGAAGAGGAAAACGAACTCAGATATAGATGAGAGTAAAGGTGGGAGGGGGTGAGAGGGGGGGGGTGTGAGAGGGAGGGTGTGAGAGGGAGGGTGTGAGAGGGAGGGGTGTGAGAGGGAGGTGTGAGAGGGAGAGAGGGGGAAAACACCTCCACAGGGAAAGAAAGTCAATCAAGACGCGGCGGTCGTATCAAAATACATGTGATTAGTCTGCTGCCTTAATTTACTAACTCAATCTCACTTACATCTGGAAATAAAGTAAAAAAAAAGATTTGATTACGACTTTGAATAGGAGACATGATTGGATCAGGTGAGGTGGGTGGGGTGGCAGGTGAGTGTAGGTGAGGTGGGTGGGGTGGCAGGTGAGGTGGTGGGGTGGCAGGTGAGGTGGGGTGGGGTGGCAGGTGAGGGGTGGGGTGGCAGGTGAGGTGGGTAGGGTGGCAGGTGAGGTGGGTGGGGTGGCAGATGGGGTGGCAGGTGAGGTGGGTGGGGATCAGGTGAGGTGGGTGGGTGGCAGGTGAGGTGGTGGGGTGGCAGGTGAGGTGGGGTGGGGGTGGCAGGTGAGGTGGGTGGGGTGGCAGGTGAGGTGGGTGGGGTGGGCAGGGGTGAGGTGGGTGGGGTGGCAGGTGAGGTGGGTGGGGTGGCAGGTGAGGTGGTGGGTGACAGGTGAGGTGGGTGGGGTGGCAGGTGAGGTGGGTGGGGTGGCAGGTGAGGTGGGGTGGGGTGGCAGGTGAGGTGGGTGGGGGTGTAGGTGAGGTGGGTGAGGGTGGCAGGTGAGGTGGGTGGGGTGGCAGGTGAGGTGGGTGAGGTATCAGGTGAGGTGGGGTGGCAGGTGAGGGGTGGGGTGGCAGGTGAGGTGGGTGAGGTGTCAGGTGGTGGGGTGGGGTGGCAGGTGAGGTGGGCGGGGTGGCAGGTGAGGTGGGTGAGGTATCAGGTGAGGTGGGTGGGGTGGCAGGAGGTGGGTGGGTGATTATAACCCCTTCCCTCCCATCTTCCCTTACTCCCATCACTATCAACCCTTTCCCTTTCCCTCCCATCCCCTCTTCCCTCCTGGCCTACCGCAAGAGAGTTTCTACTTACTCACGACGTTAAACTTATTTCACAGGCCAAAAATATTACCCTTCCTGCCGCTCACACATATTTACGGAACCGCCCATCGCGCTGCCGCCCATCAAACGACAGGATAGGTGGGGTGGGTGGGGTGGGTGGTGTGGTGAGAGAAAAGGGGAATGAGGAGGGAGAGGTAGAAGGAAGAAGAGCGATAAGAGGTGAATACAGGTAAATGAGAGACATAGGTAAATAATATGGAGAAACCTAGAGCACACACACACACACACACACACACACACACACACACACACACACACACACACACACACACACACACACACACACACACACACACACACACACACACAAGTACCTGGGGGTCTGGGTATCATTCAGAGATCAATATAAAACGTCACAAAGTCTCATCCCGATCCGTAAAGTCTATATCAAATTAATGAACGAAATAGACCTAAGGACAGACAGGTAGATGGACAGGTGGCTTCCCATAGATTCATTCATGTATTTATGAATCATTTTATATCCCCCCAGCCGTCCTCCTCCTCCCTCTCCTCCTCCTCCTCCTCTTCTACCAACATCATTATTTGTCACAAACTCAATTCCGGAAGCTACATAAAAAACTAACAAGAGAAGCAGGTCATCAGAGGAGCTGGCGGAACGGTGTGTGTGTGTGTGTGTGTGTGTGTGTGTGTGTGTGTGTGTGTGTGTGTGTGTGTGTGTGTGTGTGTGTGTGATTTAAACTATTTTCACGTCACTTTTGTGGATTTGAGCATTGCCACATACAAATGGAAACTACATATAAGGGAATATATATTTGATTTAAGAATTGAAATCCATTTGTGAGTGAATGAACAGAGATGACAACTAACTGCATTGTTTCCTGTACCGAATGATTTTTACCATTATTTTTGTTCTTTGTTCTTTGTTCAATTGTTATTCGTATCACATAATCTGTACTACAACTGTATATTATTTAGACTGGATACATTACCGAACAATTGGGAAATACAGTACAGGTAATACATTTTTTTTCTAATTAATAAAAATAAAAATGGAAAATGGAATATAAACTGGTGGTCTTAGTTGATGGGAATTGACATCTCTTCACACACACACACACACACACACACACACACACACACACACACACACACACACACACACGACAATATCTCAAAACAAAGTAGATATTTGGAGGTCATGTTTCCCAGCCTCACCTCACCTGCCCAGGAATATTGGCTGATTGGTTGGCATTTCACATAACATTTACGAGTACTCCCGCGAGACCCTAATGCAGTCATGCGGTTTTTTTTTAGGTTCATCCCACGTTGGTTTGAGTCAATTTTCAAGTTTTTACAAATTATCTGAAGCTGTTCTGAGTCAGTCATACGCATTTTCGAGTCTTTTTATATATATGAATCGGTGTCACTTAACTCTGAATCAATGTCACTTGAACTTGAGTAAGTGTCACTTAAATTTGAATCAGTGTCACTTGAACTTGAGTCAGTGTCACTTAAATTTGAATCAGTCTCACTTGAACTTGAATCAGTGTCACTTAACTTTGAATCAGTGTCACTTAAAATTGAATCGGTGTAACTTAACTTTGAATCAGTGTCACTTAACTTTGAATCAGTGTCACTTGACTTTGAATCAGTGTCACTTGAACTTGAATCAGTGTCACTTAACTTTGAATCAGTGTCACTTAAGCCTGTATTATTTTGTTAATTTTACAGGTGATAAAAATACCACCTGTAATTAGCATAAACTAAACACACGAAAAAGTAAATAAAAACAAAACATAAACAATAAACTTAGACAAATATTAAAACACGTAAACAAGACTAAGACAAAAATGTAAATAAATAATATAATAGATAAATACCTTGATAAATTAGAAAACAAATGACAAAGAATAATGAATGTGTATAAATAAACCAATTGATAAACATGAAACAACAGATACGAATTAAAAACAGAAAATAGATCAATAGAGATAAATGAATAAATAAATGAAGGATAAACAATAAAAAATTAAGTTATACAGAAATATGTTTAATTCAACTTGAGAAAATATCCAAAATGGCCGCCGCTCTGACGTCATACTTCAAAACAAAGATTATTCCCAAAAAAACATAAAAAAAATCGTAAATAAAAACGTAACATGAAAGGCAGAAAAAGAATTTAAAGACTACATAGAGTTAACAAAGGAAGATAGTGGGAGGAAGAGAGAAGAATGAAACAAGAGCAACGATAGAAATGAGAAAGAGGAGAGAAAATAGACTGAAGAATAAAAAAGATGAAACAATGATGGCAAAATTGAGAAGAAAAAGCAAAAAAAAAATAAAGAAAGGAGGAGGAGGAAGGGTAAGAACGGAGGAAGAAGAGGAGGAAGAGGAAGAAGAGGTGGAGGAAGATGAAGAAAGGAGGAGGAAGAGGAGAAAAAAGAAACGGAAGAAGAAGAAAAGAGAACGAGGAGGAAAGGAAAAAAAGAAAAAGAGAAGAAGAAGAAGACGAATAGAAAGGAAGAAGAAAGGAAGAAAGAAAGGAAGAGAAGAGAGAGAAGAGGAAAATACACACAACACACTGAACAAGACGACAAATTCTGAAACACAAGAAGTCAAGAGGTAGATTATTACAGGTAAATGGGCCAATAAAGGTAGAGTCAAGGTGTATGGGGCCATTGAGCTGCTTAGTAACACCACCATTACCTCCCTACCCCCTCCCTCCTCCTCCCTACGTACTCGTAATGACACCTTTAATTAGTATTGCCCCTTACCTGTATAACTCCCACAGCAAATGTTCCAGGTTGTAGTGATATGTTTATTGCGTTAACTCCTGTTTCTATTACTGCTATTATTAGTGTGGTGTATTTATCTACTATTACTATTACTACTACTACTACTACTACTACTACTACTACTACATTCACTTTCTTCTGCTCTCCTTCATCATCTTCTTCCTCATCCTCATATTCCTTGCCCTCCTCCTCTTCCTCCTCTTCTTCTTCATCGTCTTCCTCTCTCTCCTTCTTCTTCCTTGTCTTCCCCCTCCTCCCTTGTCTTCTCTCTTTCTCCTCTTTCTTCTTCCTTATCTTCCCTCTCCCCTCTTCTTCTTCCTTGTCTTCCCTCCTCCTCTTCTTCCTTGGCTTCCTTTTCTCCTCTTCCCTTATCTTCCTCTCCTCCTCTTCGTCTTCCTGTCTTCCCTCTCTCCTCCTCCTTGGCCTTTCTCCTCTTCTTCTTCTTATCTTCCTCTCTCCTCTTCTTCTGCCTTATCTTCCTCCTCCCTCCTCTTCTTTCTTGTCCTCCTCTCTCTCTCTCTCTCCCTCCTCTTCTTCCCTTGTCTTCCTTTCTCCTTCTTCTTCTTCTTCCTTATCTTCCTCCTCTTTCTTCCTTCTTCTTCTGTCTTCCCTCCTCCTCTTCTTCTTTGTCTTCCCTCCCCTTCTTCCTTGTCTTCCCTCTTCTCTTCCCTTGTCTTCCTATTTCTCCCTTTCTCTCTCTTCTTCTTCCTTGTCTTCCTCTCTCTCTTCTTCTTCCTTATCTTCCTCTCTCCCTCTTCGTCTTCCTTGTCTTCCTCTTTCCTCCTCTTCTTCTTCCTTTGTCTTCCTATTTCTCCTCTTCTTCTTCCTTGCCTTCTCTTCTTCTTCCTTATCTTCCTCCCCTTTCTTCTTCTTCCTTATCTTCCTCTCTCCCTCTTCTTCTTCCTTGTCTTCCTCTCTCCTCCTTTCTTCCTTGTCTTCCTCTCTCTCCTCTTCGTCTTCCTTGTCTTCCTCTTTCCTCCTCTTCTTCTTCCTTGTCTTCCTCTTTCTCCTTCTTCTTCCTTATCTTCCCCTCTTCTTCTTCTTCCTTGTCTTCCTCTTTCTCCTCTTCTTCCTTGTCTTCTCCCCTCTTCTTCTTCCTTGTCTTCCTCTCTCCTCCTCTTGGCCAACAGTATGAGTGCAGTAAAATGTCACGCTCAGATATTACACCCTCTCTGTGTGTCCCTGAGCTGGCCAATTGCTGACGTCTGGCCAACTGCTGACTCCTGGCCAACTCCCGGCGCTGTGGCTGACTGCTGACGTCTGCCCAACTCCTGATGTCTAGCCAATTGCTGACCACTGGCCAACTCCTGACATCTACCCTTCCTGACGCCTAGCCAACTCATGATCGTCTAACCAAATCCTGATGCCTGGCCACTTCTTGAACGCCTGGCCACTTCCTGACGCCCGGCCACTTCCTGACGCCCGGCCAACTCCTGACGCCCGGCCAACTCCTGACGCCCGGCCACTTCCTGACGCCCGGCCACTTCCTGACGCCCGGCCACTTCCTGACGTCAGCCAACTCCTGACGTCCGGCAACTCCTGACGCCCGGCCACTTCCTGACGCCAGCCACTTCCTGACGCAAGGCCACTTCCTGACGCAGCCACTTCCTGACGCCCGGCCAATTCCTGACGCCGGCCACTTCCTGACGCCTGGCCTTCCTGACCAGCGCTCCTGACGCCCGGCCACTTCCTGACGCAAAGGCCACTTCCTGACGCCCAGCCACTTCCTGACGCCTGGCCAACTCCTGACGCCCGGCCACTTCCTGACGCCCGGCCAACTCCTGACGTCCGGCCACTTCCTGACGCCTGGCCAACTCCTGACGTCTCCCCCCCCCTCACACAAAACTAATGGACTACCACCAACAACTCACAAATAATGGTTCATATATCTTCCCTTCCTGTTCCCTGAAATATACTGACCAGACTTTCTAATTATATTCAACTTTCTCCCGTTGTATTACATTTTTCTTTATCGTCGTGAACTTTCTAATATAATCGTGGACTTTCTCTTGTTGTCGTGAACTTATCTCGATGTCGTGAACTTTCTCTCTGTATCGTCAACTTTTCTCTGTATCGTCAACTTTTCTCTGTATCGTAAATCGTCAACTTTTCTCTGTATCGTAAACTTTCTCTCTGTATGGTTAACTTTCGTTCTGCATCGTCAAATTTCTCCCGGTCTCGTCAACTTTCTCTCTGTATCGTCAACTTTCTCTCCACCTCGTCAACTTTCTCTCTGTATCGTCAACTTTTCCTTGCTATTGTGAACTTTCCTCTGTCCATTTCTTTACTGTTCTAAACTTACTTTCCCTCTTCTAAACTTTCTTTCTGTTGCTCTGTTATCTTGACCTTTCACTCATACCTAAACTTTCTCCCTGGTCTCCTTTCCCCCCGAGAGAGTAATAAACTTGGAGAATTTTCTTGGAGATAATGAAAAACTTAAAAGATATACTGACCTTCCAAAATACCTTTAATTTTCTGCAGTCAACTAATGAAAAAAATAAATAAACATTAATATTTTATTTTTATCGTTTCTCCTATTATCTTGACTCCCGTTTTCTATGAGGGCAACGGAAGTGTGAAATTAAATGAAATTCACATCATTCTAAATCATTCCAGGTAAAATAAAAAATAAAAAAATAAAAAATAAATAAAAAAAAATCCTGAAATCCGGACTTCTTTCCTTCCACAAATTATGCCGAGTATATCTGACACCCGCCTCCACCTACTGTAGCTAGACACTGTACAAAATATATTTCACATAAGCCAATAACCAACCAAAGAAAGAAAGGAAAACTAATCTATTTCGTAGGACAAGACTCTGGCATTCCAACTCTGATTACCATATGTTCCACCTTATCAGCACTTTCTCGCTTCACACACACACACACACACACACACACACATATACGAAAGACAGAAAAGTTTGGTTGAATAAATTGTTTAAATGATTTTTTTCCCTTTTCTTTATCCTTCTTCCGCAGTAGTCCGACCAGCCTGTGTTATGAGAGGAAGGGAAGAACAGTGAGAGGATAATAGTGGAGAGGAGGAGGAGGAGAATGAGAGGAGAAAGAGGAGGAGGAGAATGAGAGGAGTGCCTGCTACAATTCAATACCTGCTGACTGTAACAACAACAACTACCACTACTACTACAACCACTATTTCCACCACCACCACCACTACCACCCATACACATTATTTAGCTAATATCTCTTCTATCCATCCCGTATAGACCAAGTGAACACAATTAACTCTCACTATCACAGAGAAAGAAAACATCATCCCCCCTCCCCCCTTTTGAGACTCCTAGAGACTCCCTTAAATAATACTCACCGTCTAGAATGGAAATTGAGGCTGTTACTCAGACGGTGGGGAAAAAAGACTCCTCACAGATGAGTAAAAATATACTTTTGAGAAATTCCAATTTAGTTATATTCATGTTTCTCAAGGTGTGAGAGAGAGAGAAAGAGAGAGATTCAGTTGCACCTTTCAGTAAATGACAACAAGGTACCGCCAACCAATACGAGTCCTTCTTCTCTAGCGTCTACGATACACACAATACAATTAAGTAACGTAGAATGATATAAAATACACAAATAATTCACTAAAAAATAAATGAGAACTTGGAGGAATATATAATTATTTCTGTCCTAAACTCAGTAATGAAAACGAAAAAAAAAATAGACTTCCTTACTTTTATTTTACTTTTTTTTGTCTGAGTATTTGTTAATGCCAAATAATGTCGCTGTTAATAAAATACATTGATATTATTTTACTAAAGACAGTTTATTCCCCTGAGTTATATCACCTACCATCATTAATATATTGTCACTTGTGTTACCAGCCTTCATCACACGCCTCTGAACATTCCCCCTCATCCCGTCGTGTTTAATCAACGTCTATGTATATTTCGTCGCCTATGAAGCCAAAAGTGTGACTATAATTAAATCTCAGTTGTTCTCTATCTGTCATCGAGTCCCTCTCATCCTAAATAATGGAGAAACGTCATAATAAAGAGTTATATTTTTACTTGGTCTTTATTTCCTCACGTCTCTGTCAAGTGAAGAAATACAAAATAATATCACAGTGACATCAGGGGCAGGTGGGGTGGGGCAGGTGGGGCAGAGTGCGGTGGAGTGGGGTGAAGGGTGGGTGTGGGGTGAGGTGGGGTAAGGAGTGAGGTGGGGTAGAGGTAGAGGTAGAGGTGGGGTGGGGTGGGGTGCAGGGGTGGGGTGGGGTGGGTGGGGGTGGGGTGGGTGGGATGGAGTGGGGTGAGGTAGGGTGGGGTGGGGTGGGGTGGGGTGGGGTGGGGTGGAATGGGGTGGGGGCCGCTGTCTGTCGCCTCTTTCATCTCTGGGGCTGTGATGGGATCAGAATATTTCTACGTCTCAGACCCTCACCGTCAGCTCATGAGTGTTGTGAAGTTGGAATACAGAAATAAATCTCTTTTTTTTTTCTTTCTCATCACAAAGGTTGGCAGTGTTAGTGAGCGAGCAGTCGTATTAATTACAGTTAGTGATTAAGCGTTAATTACCCATTTGAGTGACGTAATAATCTGAATTTCCAAAGTGATATCGATCGGGATCTTTATTTGATGCGCCAAGAGTCAGTCAGATATTTCATTAGCACTTCAGTATTGACTCCTGCAGGGGGAGAGGATGTTCCCGAAACGCAGAAGGTGTTTACTGACGGTGGTTTTCCTTCAGGGAGTTCTTTATACCTGAGACGATCACTATCAACAACCCGATACTTTTTGTGCCCGATAAAACAAGAACGACTACAAACAAACAAACAACCCGATACTTTTTGTGCCCGATAAAACAAGAACGACTACAAACAAGCAAACAACCCGATACTTTTTGTGCCCGATAAAACAAGAACGACAACAAACAAACAAACAAACACCCCAACTACAAATAAACATCCCTAACCAAGGAAAACTATAATGGAGATGAAAATGACAACATCTACTCGAGAGAAAAATGACAAAACCTTTGAACTGTAACTCTCATGTTTCTGTCTATATGTACAAGAGATTGGCACAAACACACAACAATTACCAGACCCAGATAGTGATACAGGACGGAGATATATACACACACACAGTTTAAATAGACAGACATACAGACAGTCATACAGACAGTCATACAAGCAAAAGACACATGTTGTTCCCTGTAATGGCAGCTATATAGACACACACACACACACACACACACACACACACACACACACACACACACACACACACACAGAGTAGAGGATTTCACCTTTAATTATGATTCATTAAGAGCAGGACACGCCCACACGGGACAGAGAGCGGCGGGTCCTGCTTTCAGAATTAATCTCTAGCGGCCTACCACACACACACACACACACACACACACACACACACACACACACACACACGAAAGCGAGAAATACACACATTTTCTACAGTAATTTAGTAAACTGTTAACAGTAAACAAAACACCACACAGTATTTGATGTTTGTACTCACTAGCTTTTAAAGTTGTAAAACTCAGACACGAGTCAGCCTGCCCTAGACAGCTGCGCTACCCACACAAAAGCAGCCATGACTTATGTAGTTCCGCAATTCACCAGCCACCTTATTACTTTCTCTCCCCTCAAGTTTGACTTTGTGCAACGTGAAAGTTTTAAACTCTGGTGCTGACTTATTTCTTCTTCTTCTTCCCGGTTATAAAAGTGGACTTCTCAACGAGACCAAGAAGCCTTTACATTATAAACACAAACGACTGCTTAGCTACGTCGAGAATACCTTCCTGCCGGGGACGAGATGTGGCGCTGGAGGAAGGAAAATGATAAAGAAAGGAAAGCAATTTATGAGAAAATAAAAAATCGGTTAGAATTTAACTACATGGGGCCGTATATAGGAGGGTGTGGCCGTACATAGGAGGGTGTGGCCGTACATAGGAGGGTGTGGACGTACAGTACATAGGTGGGTGTGGCCGTACATAGGAAGGTCTGACCGTACATACTGTAGGTGGGTGTGACAGATCAAAACATTCCTCACACACACACACACGACATAAATAATTGTACGTCATCTTTCTATCTACCATCACATAATAAAACCAACTTCATTTTTCTTCTTTTTTAAACCACGTCTTGTCCACTATCACCACCACCTCTCTCTCTCTAGGTAAATATCCATGTTTCTCCATTTCAATTCAATCCTGTCAATCCCTATTTCACCCTAATCCCCTATTCACTTCCCCATCATCAACGTTTTGCATAGAAATCCTCCATCACCACCACCACTCAATCCCTCACACAAAAGCTTTCGATACAGTTATTCAAATGTTCTTACAAACTCTCTCTTTTCTCCTTTCTCTTCTCGCTCTCCCTACTCTTAATCTAGTCGACAATATTCTGAAACTGACTCTTATTATATTATACAAACTCGACATATCATCAAACAAAAACAGTATAGAATTATATGTTGCGTGTATATACAAACATGACTTTACTCCCTTCACTTGTTCCGAGCAAAGACCCATCTTCTCTGGCTTTCATTGACCACATTTTAACTTAACATTTCTTATCATTCTGGTTAAATCTATACAGGTTCCAACATTCCCTTGTAATTTTAGTTCGTTTTTAGCATCAGTATACATGGTGTGGTCAGTATATAAGGTGTGGTTAGTATACATGGTGTGGTCAGTATACAAGGTGTGGTCAGTATACAAGGAGTGGTCAGTATACAAGATGTGGTCATTATACAAGGTGTGGTCAGTATACAAGGTGTGGTCAGTATACAAGGTCAGGTAGTACAAGGTGTGGTCAGTATACAAGGAGTGGTCAGTATACAAGATGTGGTCATTATACAAGGTGTGGTCAGTATACAAGATGTGGTCATTATACAAGGTGTGGTCAGTATACAAGGTGTGGTCACTGTGTTTATATATATTTTCAGTATTCCTCAATTCAGACAGCATTTGGCAGCAGTTGTAAGCTTCCAATGTCGTTTTTAAAGTTTGTCATTCAGAAAATATGTCAGAGAACTCCACGGTGAGGCTGTGGTAGTGGGGGTTCTCTTGTTGAAGTTGTCCACCGATGATAAATTCTTTTGAAGTTTTACCTCCGACATCTCCATCATTAAGTGACAATCACCATCACCACCTCCACCACCACTATCTCCAACACCATCATCACCTCCACCACTATCTCCAACACCATAAGTAACAGCCACCACAACACCATCACCTCTAATACCACCATATTTACCATAAGTGACAACAACCACCATCACCTCTCCCACCATCTCACCATTATCATACAATACACAATACATACACACAATATACAAGACATACACACATTATACTTCCTAACCACATACTATACACTCCATAAAACATAAAGCACACTAGAAAAAAGACCCACAGAACATACCAAACATACACAATATGCACACGAACCTCCACAGAGCATATTAATTATACCACAGAAAAAAAACCCAGAATAACTACTCAAACATATGCGATATATTTCATAAATGTACATACAAAATATTCTATACAACAAACGCACACAATATACTCCACACACACACACACACACACACACACACACACACACACACACACACACGAATACGCTTCCAATATAATAAACAAAATTCCACGATATCCCTCATGAAACATACACAATATACTTCATACAAACACTAGTATACGCCACAAACTCATACAACATTGTCGACAAAACACACACATGACAAATTTTACAACTGTATGAAATGTAATACAAAAATACACACATTTTAAACTCGACAAAAACACATTATACTCGACAAAAAATTAATTAAAACCAAAAGTCATATTATACTCTGAAGACAAACACACACACACACACACACACACACACACACACGAAACATTCCATCAAAATACATTACTCTTCATAAAAAAATACAAAATATACAACATACAGCAGTGAATATACTCGCTAACAGTTATAACAACACACTGTACAACACGATAAACCCTTGTAATAAACCACGACGGAAAGTTGTTGTTGTTTTAACCCCCTGAAGGTTTAATATCAGCCGTGCTTGTTCATCAGGGTTAAAAAAAAAATTTATCTTTTTTTTCTCTTTATTATGATTGTCGTGTTTTTGGTACAGGTAAATTAATATCATTAGTGTGATTTCATGTGTGACCTGTAAGGGTTCATATCAGCCTAGGCATTTTTTAATTTTATTTTTTGTATACATTTTTTTTATTTTGAGGAACGAGACAAACTTTATTAATGTACTGGATTTTTTTTTTTTTTGAGGACGACGATTTTTTTTACTCTATTTTTTTTACGATGACGAGGCAACTTTACTGAACCTTGGTATTGCCGGAGGAACAAATATATACTGTACACTGCCTCGTTACATTCGTTAGTGTGTGTTGTGTTTTGTTATTTTGGGGGTGAGGGGAGGCCTGGGGGGGTTGAGGGAGGCAGGGGGGTGAGGGAGAGGGGGTGGGGGGGGGGTGGGGGTGAGGGGAAGCCTGGGGGAGTGGGGTGGAGGCTGAAGATATCCGACCAGGGAGGTATTGAAGGATAATACGCCGGAGATCTTTTGTTTATAAGACCTATAAAGCTTCCTGAGTCTTATAATAATTTTAGGTAATAATGAAACTCTCAATCTCTTCATCCTTTTGTAAACCTTCCCATCCACCTAACAGTTTACTGACTGGCTAAGACTGTGTAGATCAGACTGTGTCCTAACTACCACTCCACAGTTATTGACTTGTAACTTTGTAGATGATGAAGAAAACTTAACTTACAGACAAAAGACACACTGAAGAGGTCATAAGGTCTTTAAATACTGACCTGACCTGACCTGACCTGACATAACAACAGTGTAGGCATTTCAAGAGGGCCCATTGTTATCCTTACAGTTCTCTCTCTTACACTTTCCTCCAGTTCTCCTCTTATTCCTGTTCTACCTCTTTCATCTCCCCTCTTGGTCCATCTTCTCTTTCTCCTCCTCCTACTCCACCTCTTCCTTCTCCTGGTCAAAATCCTCCTCTTTCTCATGGTCCTCTTCTATCCCACTCCCTTCCTCTTTCTCTTCCTGCTGTTCCTCCTCCTTCTCCATCTCTCTCACCTCTTCCACCTCCTCCTTCCCTTCCTCTCGCCAATTTGCATGCTAAGATCATGACGCCCGGAGACTGTAACTTGGCCATCACCAGAGACTCGGATCTCGCCCTTTAAGACGTGAGATCTGCTCTTCCAGGGGATCACATCTGCCATTAAGGAGAGTCGCAGTTCTTCCTGGGAGGCGTACCGAGACCGGAGCATATCGTGGTGATATATTTTGGATGTCTGGCTGGGAGTTGTTTTCGATGCTAGAATGTTGGTGATATTTGCTGTTGTTATCGCTGTTCTTCTTCTTGTTCTTCTTGTTCTTCTCATTATTATTATTACAGTAGGAGTAATTTTATTAATCCTCTCCCTACTATGTGAAGAAAAAAACATCAACCCACTAACACTTTTACACTCTTACACCTGAGAACAATTCACCTTTGTCACCTGTGTGTTGATAGAGCCATACCGTTTACCTCTACGACACTACCAATGTGCAAAGGGTTCTGGTGCAAGAGATAGGGGAGGGAGGAAAAAAGATACTGTACGTAGTTTGGGGAAATTGGGGAGGGGGAAAACAGGAGAGGTGGTGTTGTATGGTGTTGAGTTGGTGATTGGGGAAAAGTGTAGGTATTGAGGAAAGGGGTGTTGTGTTGGGTGTTGGGGGAGGAGGTGGTGTGTGTTGGGTGTTGGAGGGATGGGGGAGGCGTGAGGACAGAGACCTTATCCAACACCAGGCAGACTTTGTGTGACGTGAATTTAGACAAAGAGAGGAACTTCATATGACAATCTGATATAATGTTGGTGTAAGGTAGACAGACAGACAGACAGACAGACAGACAGACAGACAGACAGACAGACAGACAGACAGACAGACAGACAGACAGACAGCACATGGTGCATGACAGCATAGACAGACAGACAGACAGACAGACAGACAGCCACACAGACAGACAGACAGACAGACAGACAGACAGACAGACAGACAGACAGACAGACAGACTAAACCAAAGACAAACAAATGTAGGAAAAATTCAACCTTTCTCTTCATCGTCACCCCCAATAACCACGTCACCCCCCACCCCTCCCACGTAACTCCCTACCCCACCAACCACGTCACCCCACCCCTCATAACCACCCCATCACCCCAACCTCCCACGTTACATAAACTATCAACATTCATATAAATGTTTTCCCTCGGGGCTGAGAGAGTGTGGATAGAAATGTAATAGTACCGTTAAAGTCATCGTAACTTTAATGACAGTTAGATTACAACGCCACGACCTCAATCACTAACTCTCTGAATCGATCAAAGTTTGGGGGCAGCCTTTGCTCTAAGTTCAGGCAGACGTGTAAACAGAAAGAGCTTCGTCGACCAGCTTGATGTTAGATGTTGTTTTCGTATTTGAGAGAGAGAGAGAGAGAGAGAGAGAGAGAGAGAGAGAGAGAGAGAGAGAGAGAGAGAGAGAGAGAGAGCGGTCCACACCCACACTTCAGCAAATACACAGTACTCCCAAGAATTGGCCGAGAGAACACCACGTTCCTGAAGAGGGAGTGTCACTGCCTTTAATGCAGGTGTAAAATATATAACGATACTTACCGTAAATACATGTAAAAAAAAAAAAGTGTAGTGTGTGTAGTGAAGTATTGTAAAACGAAAAAGGAAATGATTGTGGTTATTGTATATATCAATTAGTGTAAAATATAATAGGAAATCCCGTGATAATTTCTGTTAAGTCTGATTGTAAAATATGAATAAAAAGTATTGTAGATATTGTAAGTATTGTAAATTTATATAAACATACAGTACATTAAAAAGATAAATCTGAAATTTAAAAAAAAAAATGGAGAATTTATATACAATAATCCAAACAACTAAAAAATATATAGAGAATTTAAATACCCACATAGTACAAACAGTAGTCATGACAACGACCAAAAACAAACAATACGTTGTAAATTCATCTCAATATAGAGTGATTACCATTGTAAAACATATATAGCGAAATGTATTGTGGATTCTTGTGAGTTGAGAGCATTTCGTCTATCATCTACCGCATGCGGGTGAAGGGCGATCATCAGGCTTCCACAATAACCGCATGCGGGAGATGCACATTCTTGACGCACATTACAATAAATTTGATTTTTTTTTTACGATGACAAGTACAAACACACCAAAAATGACGTCAGAAATGTTATAAAAATATTCCTCTATGCCTTACAATGACATCACAGATATTCCTCTATCCCTTACAATGACGCCACAGATATTCCTCTATCCCTTACAATGACGTCACAGATATTCCTTTATGCCTTACAATGACGTCACAGATATTCCTTTATGCCTTACAATGACGTCACAGATATTCCTTTTTGCCTTACAATGACGTCACAGATATTCCTCTATCCCTTACAATGACGTCACAGATATTCCTTTATGCCTTACAATGACGTCACAGATATTCCTTTATGCCTTACAATGACGTCACAGATATTCCTCTATCCATTACAATGACGTCACAGATATTCCTTTATGCCTTACAATGACGTCACAGATATTCCTTTATGCCTTTCAATGACGTCACTTCCTCTTCCATGGTCATATTTTCTCCCACGACCAATAATGTCACTTTTTATCCCATTCACACACACAGGACAGCGTCGGAAGGCGGACAAAGTGGGTATTTTCCCCAGTCTTGTGTCTTGGTCATGAATACATTCAAATTTAATCGATGTTTCAACTTTCGATTCAAATTAAAAAAAAATATTGAGATGTAGTTTAATACGGAATACAGTATTTTTCATGTTTTAATTAGTGTACAAAAGAATATCAGTGACAGGATCTAGAGTAAATATAATATAAAAGTCATTAATGATAATCTATTACGGTTTGGTGAGCAATAGTTTCATCTAAATTACATTAAAAACGTAAAAAAAAAACAAATGATAAAAATGTAAATGTGAACACCTCCCGCTCCCAGCACACGTAACAAACACAAACTAAGCCAATGTGAGCACCACTATTATATACATAAAATATATCACGTTATTTGCTAGGCAGGTCCGGCCGAACAAAATTCAATTTACCCTATATCAAAATATTTCATATTCTGGGAGCTGGTGTAATATTCTGTTGAGCTTTCTGCTGTTGACTGTTGCTGCCCTGAACACGAGAGGTAACACACATGTGGATGGGTATAGACAGGTAGGAGAGAGAGAGAGAGAGAGGAGAGAGAGAGAGAGAGAGAGAGAGAGAGAGAGAGAGAGAGAGAGGAGAGAGAGAGAGGAGAGAGAGAGAGAGAGAGAGAGAGATGGAAGAATCAGTGAGCCAGGGGAAGGACAAAGGCTATGCTTAGGAAAGGTCTTGTGTTGGACAGACTTCTAATAATGACAACAAAGCCCGAGTGGCCGAGTGGGAAGTTCAGGGCTTTACGCGTCTTTGAATACGTGACAAAGTTTAGCGGTAATTGGCATTAAAACTTTTTTGTCAGTGTTTTTATTGGGGAGGGGGAGGGGGAGAGGGGGAGGGGGAGGGGTCAAAGTTGGAAGGTAAAAACCGTGGCGCGAGGCAAGGTGAGACACAAAGAGTTCAGTATTGTAGTAATTCCTTCCTATCAAGTCAAGCACACACCTTCCTAACACCGTCGCTACCTGGGTATTACAAACGTTTCCGATACTGACTCACGGCTGTTGTAGTTCATCCCTAAAACATCTTACCTGTTTCTTAGGTCATTAGTAACACATTCACAGACCGTAATGAACCATAGACGCTATAACAGGCACAACCCATCGCATTGAACGAGGCGGTTTAGTCTGGATAATTGGTCTATTGTGCGGGTTATTTTACCTCATAATGACGACATAAAAAACAATGACCACAGGTAAAAAAAACTCTTACTGACGAAGACTGTTTACGATAACCTTCTCTTATCGTCCTCCCAACACCTCCCTCGCGTGCCTACTAAGCCATTAAATAAACTTCAAGGCCATCTACCTGTACGGTCTCTACCTGCACCAAATTAACTCACCTGGTGGGAAAATGTCTGAGGTAATGTGTAAAGACTTTTTTTTTTTGTACCTGAGTTTCGTCGGAAGAATCACACAGGGGCGTAAGTCTCCTGAAGGGAGGTGCCGCATCATAACACACACAATAATAACACATCTTATCTCGTTACACCTGATAAAGCACTACTACCGCCCCACCCCTGCTGATGGACTACTCCCCGCTGATGAACCACTTCTGTTGATGAACCACTCCTGCTCATGGACCACTCCTGCTCATGAACTACCCCTTGCCCATGGACCACTCTGCTGATAACCACTCCCTGCTGATGAACCACTTTCAAGCTCAAGTGAACCACACTTCTGCTCAAGGGACCACTCCCCCTGCTCATGGACCACTCCCCCTGCTCATGGACCACTCCCCCAGATGGACCACTCCACCTCATCACACAGTCTCTCCCTGATGGACACTCCTCCTCAACACTCCATCAAGTACTCCCACCACTACTCCTAACCTTCACTACACAAGACTCTCACGCCGCCGCCCCATTTGTGGACGGTCCTGGTGGCTTACGACTGACCATTGTTATTATGAGGGTTTTTTTTGTTTTTACTTTTTTTTGCTTTTTGTTTTTACTTTTTTTTTGTTCTTAATCTCGTGAGTTTAATTTGTTTGTTTTTCTTGCTAGCCATACGTCGTGGTTACACACAGACATACATACATACATACATACATACATACATACATACATACATCTTAATGGAGGAGAACAAATCAATGTGGTGACCATAATTGAAGAAAAAAAAATGAAAAACGTAAACAGAAAGAAAGATAAAAAATAATAAACAAGAAATAACGAAACAAAATAAAAATAGAGAAGTTATTTAATGTATTGTTATTATACACTTATTAAATATTGATACTGGGTGTTAGTTTATTGTTATCAATATTAATAAGACTTAGTACAGGTTTCACGGAGTCTTATTAGTGCATACTCATTAACTTGCTTAGGATTAAAGTATTTTTGACCTAACCTAACCTAACCTAACCTAACCTAACCATAAAACGTTTAGATTTGCTGATGTTTTAAAGTTTGGAGTCTGATTTGTGTGTGAGTGCGTGTGAGTGCGTGAGAGAGGTGTGGTATTTGAGAGGTGTGTGAGAGATGAGATGAGATGCAAAGGCTGGTGTGTGTGTGTGAGGTAAGAGGTGTGGAGGCTGTAAAGTAAAGGCGAAAAATAGAAGGAAAATGACAGAGAGGAGAGGAGAGGAGAGGAGAGGACGAACGTGAGAGAAATATGAAGGCAGGATAAATAAACAAAGATGGAAGAAGAAGGAGGGGAAGGGGGGGGAAGAGAATGATAAACGAGGCGGAGGAGGAAGAAGAAGAGGAGGATCGTGGCCAAGAATACATTACAAGATAACAGGTGAGAGAAGAGGTGAGAGAAGAGGTAAGGTGTCACGAGGGTGTAAACAAAAGTGAATTAGTTGTCTATGTGAACCATCTGTTTGTGTTACCTTGTGTGTACCTTTACCTTGTGTGTACCTTCATCTTGTGTGTACCTTCATCAAGAGCCTGTGGAGTGCTGTCTCGCCCCCCCCACACACACACACACACACACACACACCAAATCAATGCTACTCATTCCTCACCAAGCTCTCATTCAACCTCATAATTACCTTTAGAATACTCATGAGTAAACTGTTTATTTTCTTGTCGATATAATATAGAAACACATTTTATCAGAGTTTAACAAAAGATACATTCAGGTTATTTCCAGTAACGTAGATAGTGTTCAATTAACAGTAACAAAATACATACAATCAGTTCGACTCGTGAGGTACTGAAGTGGGTCACCAGTCAAGCACCACCACCACTACTACCTCAGTCACTAGGTACACCTGTATCGTACCTGTAAAGAAAAAAGAATTCTAGGTTAATTACAGTCATACATCATGAAGGAAAATGTATAACTATTCACTAACATTAATAAATATTTAATTGTAAAAAAAAAAACACTAAAAAAATTAGGCATAAAAAATGAAAAAACGTCTCAAAGATTTTCAATTATTTTTCACATATTCTTCAACGTCACTCAGAGAAGACACAAAGAGCAGTAGTTATATACATAATTAACCTGATACAACCACAACCCACTTCACAACACACCTGACTCTACCTGTAATTAAGGATAAAAGATTACCCAACCTAAACTAACCCTTTTCTTCACTCTCTCTACCATCTTTAAGCAACTAATTCATAATATTTATTTTATTTTATATATATTAATTCACTAACATACTAAACGGAATAGATAGATAGATAGATTGATAGATAGATAGATAGATAGATAGATAGATAGATAGACACTGGTGTATTTCGTGTGTGTGTGTGTGTGTGTGTGTGTGTGTGTGTGTGTGTGTGTGTGTGTGTGTGTGTGTGTGTGTGTGTGTGTCATTCACTCTGTCACACACACCTCCGTACACAGAGTGTGGTCGCCAATATATTTCGTTGGGTAAAAATTATATTCCTAATTGATTAATAATTGAAGGGGGGAAGGGAAGGGGGAGGGAGGAGGGGAGGGAGGAAGGGGGGAGGGGAGGAAGGGGGAGGGACAGGGAGGAAGGGGGAGAAGGGGAAGGGGCTGACCCACAAGCTGGATTCACCACAATATTTCTCTCTTAATCCACACAATATATTCACCTAACACCGTGTGGCTCAATTTAGTGTTGTTTCAATTTAATGCTGTTTAATGCTGTTTCAATTTAATGCTGTTTAATGCTGTTTCAATTTAATGCTGTTTAATGTTGTTCAAATTTAATGCTGTTTCAATTTAATGCTGAGTAATGCTATTCAAATTTAATGCTGTTCCAATTTAATGCTGTTTAATGTTGTTCAAATTTGATGCTGTTTAATGCTGTTCCAAATTTAATACTGTTCAAATTTAATGCTGTTTAATGCTGTTTCAATTTAATGCTGTTTAATGCTGTTCAAATTTAATGCTGTTTAATGCTGTTTCAATTTATTGCTGTTTAATGCTGTTCAAATTTAATGCTGTTTAATGCTGTTTCAATTTAATGCTGTTTAATGCTGTTCAAATTTAATGCTGTTTAATGCTGTTTCAATTTAATGCTGTTGTTGTCGTACGTAATTCTTTCGTTTTATCATCTGTATTTTTGTGTTTCAGTTAAAAAAAGAAATAAAGCTTTTTTTAGGCTGTGTAAGGATTAAGGTATGTTGTTCAATATGGTCTGTGTGTGTGTGTGTGTGTGTGTGTGAGAGTGTGTGTGTGTGTGTGTGTGTGTGTGTGTGTGTGTGTGTGTGTGTGTGTGTGTGTGTGTGTGTGTCTTTTGAATAATACACATCACTGAATGCCAATATACACCACCATGGCCAAATATGTACACCACTATGGCCAAATATGTACAGTACTATGGCCAAATATGTACACTACTATGGCCAATGTACACCACCATGGCCAACATACACCACCATGGCCAAATATACACCACCATGGCCCAATATGTACACCACCATGGCCCAATATACATCGTCATAACCGAACACGTCGACTGATGTTCTCACGACCGAGTAAACAAATGATTTTTTTTCTCCATTTTCATATTGAATGGATTAATAAACATTCACCAACACTGTTAGTATCACCATCACCACATTATCACCACCACTATCACCATCACCACATTATCACCACTATACTATCATCACCACTACCATCACCACCACTATACTATCACCACTACCACCATCACCACTATACTATCATCACCACTACCATCACCACTATACTATCACCACCACTACCACCACCACCACTATGCTATCATCACCCACACCACCATCACCACTTATACTATCACCACCACTACCGCCACCACTATCTATCCACACCACTACCACCATCACCCATACTATCGCACCACTACCACCATCACCACTATGCCTCACCACCACTACCACCACCACTATACTATCATCACCACTACCACCATCACACCACTATACTATCATCTTACTACCCACCATCATACTATATATCATCACCACTACCACCATCACCACATTATCACCACCACCTGCACCATCACCACTATACTATCATCACCACAACCACCATCACCACATTATCACCACCACTACCATCACCACTATACTATCATCACCACTACCACCATCACCACTATGCTATCATCACCACTACCACCATCACCACTATACTATCATCACCACTACCACCATCACCACTATACTATCACCACCACTACCACCATCACCACTATACTATCACCACCACTACCACCACCACCACTATACTATCATCACCACTACCACCATCACCACTATACTATTAGTACCATTACCACTATGTTATCACCACCACTTTCAACACCATTATCACCACTACTACCACCACCACACTTATCTCACACACTCAACGCACTCATTCCTCTCCCACACACTCACCACCTCCCACACACTCACCACCTCTCCCCACTCTTACCTCTACCACCTCACCACCCCCACACTTGCCCACCTCTCACACACTGCCCCACCTCCCACACCTCATTCCTCTACCACACTCACCACCCCTCCACACACACTCACCACCCCTCCCACACACTCACCACCCCTCCCACACACACTCACCCACCCCTCCCACAAAACTCACCACCCTCCTCCCCACACACTCACCACCTCCTACCACTCACCCTCCTCCCCACCTCCCACCACCTCCTCCCACCACCTCACCACCTCCCCACCACACACACACTCCACCCTCCTCCCACACACTCCACCCACCTCCTCCCCACACCTCACCACCTCCTCCCACACTCACCACCTCTCCCACACACTCACCCCTCCCACCTCCCCACCTCTCCCCCCTCAACACCTCCCCACACCTGCCCACCTCTCCCACCTCCCCACCTCTACCACACTCACCCACCCCTCCCCACACTCACCACCTCTCCCACACACACTCACCACCTCTCCCCACACTCACCCTCTCCCCCCCACTCACCACCTCTCCCCCCCCTCCCCTACCTCTCCCACACACTCACCACCCCTCCCACACACTGCCCACCTCTCCCACACACTCACCACACCTTTACACTCACACTCACTCTATTCACTCGGGCTCAGATTTATCGCCACTCTTTCTCGGCTACCGTAACTCTGGACAGTGGAGTGCAGAAACCAATTCATCGAGTTTGATTAGATTCATGATTTGCCAGTCGAGGGAAGCTCTCTCTCTCTCTCTCTCTCTCTCTCTCTCTCTCTCTCTCTCTCTCTCTCTCTGATGTAGTTTATTAGTATTATATGTAAATTTTTATATATGTGGTATATATGTATATGTTATATGTATATGTATACTTATATCTATGAAGTAAATAATGATATAAGTAATAATTCATTCGTATATCACACACACACATACACATACACACATATACACACACACACACACATACACACATACACACACACACACACACACACACACATACACACATATACATACATACACACACACACACACACACACACACACACATACAAAAATCTTACACACATACACACATACATACATACACACACACACACACACCATACACACACACACACACACACACACACACACATATTCTCACCAAATAGTAAAATAATCACTTAGAGTCAGTTGATCTCTGTCTGTCTGTCTGTCTGTATGTCTGTCTGTCTGTCTGTTAGCGCTGTAAGTGCTGAGGGAATATTGGTTAAGTCTGATTCTATTGGTGCTGAGATTTGTTAAGGGTCAAGGCTCTCAGCAACAACAGCACGTGAGCTTAACCCAATATGACCTGTGAGGGGGAGGGGGGTGTAGGGTGGAAGGGAAGGGGGTAAGAGAAGGGAAGGGGGAAGGGGACGGGTGGAAAGGGGGGAAAGGGAAGAAGGGGTGGGGAAGGGGGAAGGGGAAGGGGAAGGGAAGGGGGAAGAGACTTGACACCCCTTCCTTCCACTAGAAACTTACACCCTATTACGTAGAATATTTTCAGAAGATAATTTTTCATAGTTAACCCTGGAAGAGTCTTGTGTATGGTGCTCTCTCTCTCTCTCTCTCTCTCTCTCTCTCTCTCTCTCACCTGTGCCATCTATCTACCCCAGTCATTACTCTCACACCTGTGTATATACTAAGAGTTATATTACACTCAAAGATAACACCTTAAATAATCTGTCCACCCTACAAGGTATAAATAAGTGTGATACTATAATACCTTACCTGTCTACTTAATACATCTAGAAATGACCAATCTATGGGGAAACCTATTTACCTGTGAATAATTACCATAACACACCTGCTTACCTTACCTGGTCAATCTAATAATTTGTTCAATACATATTACAACATTAACTCATTATACCCCATTCATATACGTTTAATAACACGTGTCTAATATATTCACAAATCCAAACTACTAAAATAATTTACCTTTTTAACTAAATAGACATACAGGTGTTCACAGGTAACCCACGTGAGTACTCGAGAGATGATCTGCTTTTGGCAAGAGACATATATAATCAATACTCTATTTCCATATTCTGTTCTAGCTATCAACTACTGCTTCTTCTAGAGGAGGGAAAGGAGGAGGTGGAGGTGGAGTAGGAGGAAGAAGAGGTGGAGGAGAAGGAGGAGAAGGCGAAGAAGAAGAAAAAAGAACAGAAAAAGGGAGGAGGGAGAGTTAAGAAATAAAACCTCAATGAACAGATACAAATTAATAAATAAACCTCAGTTAAATAGCCAAGTTAACACATCTAAGTTGGGAGGGAGTTTACCCAGTCGAGCTTATCTGTACAGCCATCGTCCTCAGTCAAATTGTGGTGGTTCCTCAATCTCAAGTTGTGGAAGGAAGCCTCAACTGGCTATTGTATTCCCCTCCTACCATCAACTAACTTCAGTCTCCTAAACATCGAACCATCCCAGTTTATACAATCCAACCATCCAGTCATCCTAGTTTACCATCCAGTCATCCTATTTTACCATCCAACCACACTTCTTCACCTCTCTCTCTCTCTCTCTCAAGGGGTACTGCAGGGTAAGTATCCCACACCATTTCAATCCATACGAAATAAGAAGACGATAACAACAACACAAAGTAACCCGACGACTTCCCACCCATTGGATCTCAAGGTTATATAATTCACCTTCAGGTAGTGGATGCAGGAAAGGAAAACTGCTGAGCTGGGTGGACAATATTCTCCCAAGTGTGAGTGAAATATCTGGTCTGGAAATCCGGTGTGAAGAAGGTTTATTTTTTGATGCTGCTGAGATGGAAAGTTTATTGTCCATATGTTTATTACAACTACAAGATCCTGTTGACAGATATGTGATGCTTAGGGGAATTTTTCTCTCTCTCTCTCTCTCTCTCTCTCTCTCTCTCTCTCTCTCTCTCTCTCTCTCTCTCTCACACACACACACACTGTTATTATGATGTATTTCGTTATTGTGTATCTGTGTCTGTCTGTATTGCCATTCCTTTGTCGTTAACTGGATCATATATAAATGCCATTGTCTGTTTTTGTTGTTGATGGTATTAAGTCTGCTGTGCGTTTGTAATCCTCTACAGCGGTATTACGCTGTTGTGTTCTAACTCTGCTGTACCCTGACTCTGCTATGAGCTGACTCTGCTATGAGCTGACTCTCTTGTGACCTGACTATCCTGTGACATGACTCTTCTGTGACCTGACTGCTATGAGCTGACTCTGCTATGAGCTGACTATCCTGTGACCTGACTCTCCTGTGATCTGACTCTTCTGTGACCTGACTCTCCTGTGACCTGACTATCCTGTGACCTGACTCTTCTGTGACTTGACTCTGCTATGAGCTGACTCTCATGTGCCCTATCAGGATAGGTTAAAGAATTATCAGGATAGGTTAAAGAAACTTAACTTGCATTCCCTAGAAAGACGAAGAGTGCGGGGAGATATGATAGAAGTATTTAAGTGGGTGAAAGGAATCAATAAAGGGGATATAGATAAAGTTCTTATAATATCCGAGCAGGATAGGACTCGGAGCAACGGATTCAAGTTAGATAAGTTTAGGTTTAGGAGGGAGATAGGAAGAAACTGGTTCACAATTAGGGTGGTGGACGAGTGGAACAAGCTTAGCAATTTTGTAGTAAGTGCGGGAACTCTGGAAATTTAAAAAGGAGGCTCGATAGATTCATGGATGATAGAGAGTGGTAGTAACTCTCGACAGGAGCTGCCATGCACAGGCCAACCAGCCTATTGCAGACTCCTTATTTTCTTATGTTCTTATGTTCTTATGTTCTGACTCTGCTGTGCCCTGACTCTGCTGTGACCTGACTCTCCTGTGACCTGACTCTGCAGTGTTTAAGCCATGAGTTCCGCTTGGTGTATAAATCGGCTTTGATATATTACAGCTGTATGGTTTCTTGCCTTATAATTCAGTGTGTGTGTGTGTGTGTGTGTGTGTGTGTGTGTGTGTGTGTGTGTGTGTGTGTGTGTGTGTGTTTTCATATTTTTATTCTCTCATCTCCTCTCTCTTACCCTCCCTCATTCTCCCTCCTCCTCCCTCCCCCCTCTCCCTCACGCATGGTTTCTCCTCCTCCCAACTTCTCTCTCATCCTCACTCCCTCACCTCATTAGCAGGGGGGGGGGGAATAATGGAAATAGTGTAATGAGGTAATTCAGTGTTTATCAAGCAAAGTCATTTAGCAAATTGGACTGAGTTGCTTCCCTCTTAATGACTCTAAGTTATTGTTATGTTAATTCTTCTGTGTATGTATGTATGTATGTATGTATGTATTCATTATAGATGTTTTCGTGGTGAGATAAACGTACACTGAGACTTAGGTTAAGTTAAGTTAAGTTAAGTTAGGTTAGGTTAGGTTAGGTTAGGTTAAGTTAGGTTAGGTTTGGTTACAACACGGACAAAATGTAAACAAAATAATAGTTATATTCATTAAACTTTACACAAAATTAACATACAAAATGCAAGGTATTTTATCCACACACACACACACACACACATTAAATAAACACAGCCAGGGAGGGTTGCTGTTGGTCAATTAGTAAGCCAGTCAGCCAGTTAGAGAGCCAGTCAGCCAGTTAGAGAGCCAGCCAGTCAGCACCCAAAACTAACCAGCCAACACCAGAATCGATGACACTTCACTTAGGCTCCACCCCACAAGAGCCTACACACACACACAAGGCCCTCTCCCCCTACAAGAGCTCCCCGTCCCCAAAACCCTCCTCACCCCTCACCCTCACCCCCCCCTACAAGAACAACCTCCAATCCTGACTAATTGACCTACTGACCTTGACCTTTGACCTTTCTTTGGTATATACACACACAGCAAAAAAAAAAAAAAATCCTATTCAACGGCAGATGCTATAGAATAAAACTCCTCTGCCCTCTGAGTATTGTTTACATGAAAAAAAATAAATAAAATATCAAAACCGCAGAATGGTCGAGTTTATGTGGTAGGATGTGACCTTTGATATTTTGTACCTTAAAATATATAGATAAAGAGGAACCCGAGTTATTATGACATAGAGTATGACTGGTAATAAGGGGTCGTTTATAACCTGTGGGGCTTTGATGTCTACTGATATTTTCTCCCAGAGGTGAAAAATGAAGATCTAACAAAATCATAGGTACGGGGTGCTGGGTGATGGGTGTGGGGAGGTGGGGTGTGGGTGGTGGGATGGGGTGTGGGTGTGGGTAGGGTGTGGGTGGAGGTAGTATTGATTAAAGGTGAGACAGGTATTGGGGTTGAAATTTTTTTGTTGATGTCTATTATTGTATTGTAATTCTCAACAACAATGATGTAAATAAACCACAAAAAAGAGAGAGAAATAACGATAAACTAAAATAAGATAAAGTTGAAATGTAAATCAAATTCCTACATGAAGGTAAAACTTAGAACAGCAGTGGGAGACACTCAGACAGCCACACACTCAGACAGCCACACACTCAGACAGCCACACACTCAGACAGCCACACACTCAGACAGCCACACACTCAGACAGCCACACACTCAGACAGCCACACACTCAGACAGCCACACACTCAGACAGCCACACACTCAGACACCAGACAGCCACACACTCAGACAGCCACACACTCAGACAGCCACACACTCAGACAGCCACACACTCAGACAGCCACACACTCAGACAGCCACACACTCAGACAGCCACACACTCAGACAGCCACACACTCAGACAGCCACAACACACCCTGGATGAAGCCATAACTTAAACATGTGTAGTCGAGTGTGCGGTGAATGGCACATCTCAGCCACAACACGACCCGGAACCTCGTCACGTCAACACAACACGATCAACACCAGGACGTACACGGTCAGCACCAGGACGTACACGGACAACACCAAGACGTACACGGCCAACACCAGGACGTACACGGTCAACACCAGGACGCACACGGCCAGCACCAAGACGTACACGGTCAACACCAAGACGTACACGATCAACACCAGGACGTACACGGTCAGCACCAGGACGTGCACGGACAACACCAAGACGGGAGATGGCCAACACCAGGACGTACACGGTCAACACCAGACGTACACGATCAACACCAGACGTACACGCATCAACACCAGGACGTACACGGCCAGCACCAGACGCACACACGGCCAACACCAAGACGTACACGGCCAGCACCAGCACGTACACGGCCAGCACCAAGACGTACACTACACGGCCAACACCAAAGAGTCGGCCATCGGCCAGCACCAGCACGCACACGGTGGCCAGCACCAAGACGTACACCACACGGCCAGCACCAAGACGTACACGGCCAGCACCAGCACGTACACGGCCAGCACCAGGACGTACACGATCAACACCAGGACGTACACGGCCAGCACCAGCACGTACACGGCCAACACCAAGACGTACACGGCCAGCACCAGCACGTACACGGCCAGCACCAGCACGTACACGGCCGGCACCAAGACGTACACTACACGGCCAGCAAACAAGATACTCTACCGGACTCTTTACTCAAGTTAATATATCAACAACCACGTCCTTCTGTGTTGGGTTAATACACACTGGAGAACCACGTGTGTAGGTCAGACATATTATGTTTACATCAGCACAAATATTAACCCTCACTTTTATCGCTGTAAACTTTTAACTGTTCAAATTTCAAATGTTCATAGAAAGTTTTTTTTATTGATGTTCACTAAACTAGTTTCACTTTATTTGTAGTAGAAGTTTTAAACGTTTCAGGAAAATTTATTATTATTAAGTCACCACCACCACCACTACGACCACCACCACCTCCACCACCACTACGACCACCACCACCACCACTACGGACGCCACCACCTCACCACAACGACCACCACCACCACCGCCACCACTACGACCTCACCACCTCCACCACCACTACGACCACCACCACCACCACTACGACCACCGCCTCCACCACCACCTCCACCACCACCACGACCACCACCACCACTACGGCCACCACCTCCACTACGACCACCACCACCCGGGCTAGCAACTACACTACAGTCACTTATTGACGTGTTCCTCAAACTGTTATTTTACCCCAGCGGCATAACAACCCGCCATTATTCTCTTGTGGAAATTTAAAACACACTTTTATGGCCTTCAGACGCCGCCTTATCTATCGGGAGGAAATAAAACGTCGCAGTATTTTCTTATCTGGGAAAAAAAATCATTAAAATAGTTCCCTTTAAACATTTTGGCAAATAAAAAAGTTAAAAGTATAAATCATCTTCTACAATTAATTTCCGTAACGCAAAAAAAATCAACTTATGTAAAATGAATAATTGAATTAAATCTTAAAAGAAAATCAATGTCCCTATGGAGAGAGAGAGAGAGAGAGAGAGAGAGAGAGAGAGGAGAGAGAGAGAGAGAGAGAGAGAGAGAGTTTGAAAATTGGCCAATAAAATAACAGCAGAGAGAGAGGGGCTCCTGGGGAATTACAAAAATGGTAGATTGGTGATAGGTAAACATTATCTACGTCCGTCTTCTCCCTCCCTCTCTCCTCCCTCCTCTCCTCTCTCCTCTCTCTCCCTCCCCCTCCTCTCCCTCCCTCCCTACTCCCCATTTTTCTGTCCCATTTCCTCATATCCAGATTTCCAAGGTTTAACCGAACACTATGTTTTTTATTTAACCGAGTTTACTTATTCTAGGCCCGAAGGATTTGTTAAGACCTAATAGTGGCGATAACACGAAAATGACTTTAATATCAAACACAATTTCTGAGATGAATTTTTCTTTCCTTAGATTAAGTTCTATTTTATAAGTTCAAATTCGATTTTTAAAGACCGATATTATACTTTTTCTAAGACTAAATTATTCTCTAAAACCAAAATAATTTCCTAAAAAAAAAAACCAAATTATTTTCAAGACTAAATTACTTTCTAAGACCAAAGCCCATTACTTCTAAGACCACAATCCATTTCATTAAGACCCCCCCCCCCCACACACACACATACACTATTTACCGTATACGGAAACCCTTTGTTTTCCCTCAAGAGAGAAGACCATGTTTTCCCCTCTTAACCCTGGAGGAAAATTAAGTTGTCCTTTACAAATTTCAGAGAAGTGTTTTCGCTTGGATGGGTTCAACATTTTCTTATTATTTTTTTTTCTTACCTGGAGTTGTATATTCTGGGTCCAGGTGATTACAGGTGAGGTAAATAGATGGTTGGTTGGTTCGTAATGGTGGTTAGTGGTGGTGGTGGTTAGTGGTAATGGGGGTTGATGGTGGTAGGGGGTGATGGTAGGGGGTGATGGTAGTGGTGGTTGGTGGTGGTGATAAGGGTGGTTGGTGGTAGTAGTAATAGGAATGCATCACACACACACACACACACACACACACACACACACACACACACACGTAAAAGTTCTGGTATACAATTTAGTGCCTTTTGCATTTGCTCGGTCAGCGGGTTTTTCATGGACAATATCCGACTGGGGTTGATACTGGGTGACTCATCCCGGTACGTAACTCACACTCTCCCAGTACGTATAAGACCCATCCCGGTATAAATGAATCAATTAAATAAACTGGGGTGTCGAATTTTCAGGTGATCCAAAAGCTTAACCTAACCTAACCATTGTAGCTGTGAGAACTAACTTAGCTTTAGGTGTGTGTGTGTGTGTGTCTTTCCGAGCGTCTGTGTAGCTGTGTTGCTTTGTGTTAGCTGAGAATTGTGTTTCAATGTGAAGTGAGATTCAAATAAACTCTCTCTCATTACCAAATACAGTGTGTGTATGTGTGTGTGTGTATATGCAGATGAAGGCAAAACACTAATATCTTCAATCCTATTAGCTGTAGTGTATTAAATAAATATACACATACACACATAAAACATACACACACACATATATATAACCTACATACACATAAAACAAACATACATATACATATACATTCTAATTTCAGATATGTATAATTCTTGCACACAAAAACACATCAATCTTAAGTCCACATTGATGAACAGATAGTAAATTGTTTTTCTAGTCAGAGTAATTAAGGTAATTGGTGTAGTAACTGCCATTTACATCTACTACAGAATTTAATAAACTCTACAGAATCATAACAACTCAACATTTAAGGGAAAAAAAATTTCACGTCGTTGTTGCGTATAGTTAAGCCTAATTGGGTCATTGAATAGCGTTAATTCGATAGTTATGTTCGTCGACTTAGGGAAAT
>NW_024748870.1:6451536-6461536 GCF_018991925.1 Homarus americanus
GAGTCTTATAAACCCACCCATAGTCTCACAGCCTTATATCTCTATGGACTATTAGCCTCAGAGGATAGTTAAGTCCAATCTATAAGTCTTTCCTAGTCAAGTCCAGTCTATAAGTCTTTCCGAGTCAAGTCCAGTCTATAAGTCTTTCCGAGTCAAGTCCAGTCTATAAGTCTTTCCGAGTTAAGTCCAGTCTATAAGTCCTTCCTAGTCAAGTCCAGTCTATAAGTCTTTCCGAGTCAAGTCCAGTCTATAAGTCTTTCCGAGTCAAGTCCAGTCTATAAGTCTTTCCGAGTTAAGTCCAGTCTATAAGTCCTTCCGAGTCAAGTCCAGTCTATAAGTCTTTCCGAGTCAAGTCCAGTCTATAAATCTTTCCGAGTCAAGTCCAGTCTATAAGTCTTTCCTAGTCAAGTCCAGTCTATAAGTCTTTCCGAGTCAAGTCCAGTCTATAAGTCTTTCTTTACATACTGGAGGACTGTAGGTCTTATGAAGCTTGGAGTTAATGAGTGATTTACCTGTCCAGTGTAGGTAGGATAGTTAACAGGTGTATTTTGTCTAAGTGATGTGTCTCCCCTTCTTCCCCTTCCCTACCCCCGCCCCCTTCTTCTTCCTCTTCCTCCTCTTGCCTTCCTCCTTCTCCTCCCCACTCTTCCCTTCATCCTCTACCCTTCCTCTTCCTCCCCTCACTTTTCCCTTCCTCCTCCACCTCCTTACTCTTCCCTCCCTCCTCCCCTCTTCCCTCCCTCCCCTCTTCCCTCCCTCCCCTCTTCCCCTCTCCCCTCGCCCCTCCTCCTCGCTCCACTATACTCCTGATCCCTTGTGCTTCGTCCCTGGGTCTGTCTCTAAGGCGTGAGAGAGAGAGAGAGAGAGAGAGAGAGAGAGAGAGAGAGAGAGAGAGAGAGAATATATTTGTATTATTATTAAATATTAGGATATAATATGTGGACTTCCCCACAGTTCGGTAAATATAGGATTTATTATATTCAGGATTCACGTTACAGAGACAAGCTGACGAGGGCAGGAGAAAACTTTGAGTGCTGGGAATATTCAATAAAAACAATTAATCAAGTTGGAGAAACTGAAAAAATAAACAATTTTTTTTTCATGTCGTAATGATGTTGAGTAATAAAAAGGGTTGTAATTATTTTAGTTAAAGCGTAAAAAAAATTATTGCACGATTGTTTATTTATTTTTTTTTACTTGATAATTATTAATGTTTGTATAAATTAAATCGTTGTACATTATTCTCTCGGGTTTAAACAGTTTTTTTTATTGTACATTGTAAAGATAGATAAAAAAAACTAATAATAACGATAAATCACAATAAATTATGATAAATTATAATAGATAACAATAACTAAAAGCAAATCTTTCACACACACACACACACACACACACACACACACACACACACACACACACACACACACACACACACACACACAGGGCCTGCAGAATCATGCTCGGCGCAGAATACTCCAGCTACACCAACGCTCTCTCCACCCTGGAAATGCCATCCCTCAGTGACCTCCACCACCAAGCACTGGAAAGGTTTGGCCGTGGACTACTGCACCACCCTCGCCATCGCCACCTCCTGCCACCTGCAGCCCCCCACCCAACTCGCGCAGTCCGCCACTACAACAAAATTCAGCCCATAAGAGCCTGCACCGATAGATATAAGAACAGCACCATCCCATCTATTGTTAAAATAATAGACAACTCCTGATTTATGTACTGCACAGCCCTGTAAATGTATTCAATTCATATTATATCATTATGTCTAAATTAAATGTAAGTCTGTATATTTTCAGCCACAAATACCAACTCTCTTAATAAACCGTTTATTATTATTATTATTATTATTTATTATTATTACACACACACACACACACACACACACACACTTGCTATATATATAAAGTGCATATATGATTATTTTATGCATCTAGACTATACCGGTATAATGGGACACAAGACTACAGCTACATGACGCCTTTAAATACAGTAATTCATTACAGCACTGGTTACTAAACGTTATCATCTTAGGTAATGGCCATTTAGCGTAATTAAGTTGAATAACGATAATAGAAGATGCTCTCTCTCTCTCTCTCTCTCTTTCTCTCTCTCTCTCTCTCTCATTTTCGTTTATATTTTTAACTGTTATTTTTTTTACCCTTTTCTCTTGTTTTTTTTCTAACAATTAAACAAATTTTAAGATGTATGTATGTATGTATGTATGAGAGACCTGGTGGCCAACAAGACACAGTGTAGTTTCAGGTGTGATAGATGACGTCTTGACCCAGTGACGCCGTCCATGTGTCATGTAGGACAGCGTCTACACACACACACACACACACACACACACACACACACACACACACACACACACACACACACACACACACACACACACCCTCGTCCCTTTTCTCTGGAGAAGTAGGCAACGCTGTAGGGGTTTGGCCAGCTGCAGGGCCACCCCCCCCACTAGCTCACACACCCCCCACCTACCCTTCTCCCCAACCTCCCACCTACCTCCCCCACCCCCTACCTAGCTCCCCCACCCCCCACCCCCTAACTCCCCCACCCCCCACCACCCCCTAACTCCCCCACCCCTACCTAAATCCCCACCCCTACCTACCCCCCTCCCCCACCTCCCAAACACAACAGGGAAACAAAGAGGAAAAAAATATTCCTACACAACTCGTCTGAAAAGATTGAACCACTTCTTCTGACAAACCTTTTTTTTCCCCTCTCTGACAAACGATAATACAGACGTCTTTCCTGCCATCACGGACCCGTTTTACTCTACCGTGTTCACCTAAGCTGGAGTTTACATTGTGAGTTTTGCTGTTCACTAGATATCATCCTCTGTGTGTAGGTGTCTTTGTGTGTGTGTGTGTGTGTGTGTGTGGGTGTGTATGTGTCATGGTACAGGTCAGGACAGGTGATAAAACATGTTAAGTTACAGGTAAGGGACATGTTACGTGTTAATTATCGTAGTGTTGGTGAGTGGTGGTAGGGATTGTGGTGGTGGTGGTGGTGGTGGTGGTGGTGGTGGTGATGGTGTATAGACTCAGGTCACAGTTGACTGACCTGTCAGAAATAAAGCTTTGTTGGAACATGGAAATTTTCTCTCTCTCTCTCTTTTACCTGATTCTCTTTTCCACCCAATCTTTTTCATTCTACCCTCCTATCCTTTCCTCCCTCTCTCTCCCACTCTCCCTTCCTCCCACCATTCCCTTCTTCCTTACCTCTCCCACCCTCCCTCTCCCTTCCACGCTCTCCCTTCCACCCTCTCCCACCCTCCCTCTCCCACCCTCCCTCTCCCTTCCACGCTCTCCCACCCATCCTCACCCTCCCTCTCCCTTCCACTCTCCCTTCCACCTCTCCCACCCTCTCCCTTCCCTCTCCCTTCTCCCCTCTCCACCTCTCTCTCCCTCCCTTCCCCTCTCCCACCCTCCCTCTCCTTCCTCTCCTTCCACCCTCTCCCACCCTCCCTCTCCCTTCTCTCCCACCCATCCTCACCCACCTCTCCTCCTCCTCCCCCCCCTCCCTCCCCCACCCTCTCCCCTCCACCCTCCCTCTCCCTTCCACCCTCTCCCACCCATCCCCTCACCCTTCCCTCTCCCACCCTCTCCTCTCCCACCCTCCCTCTCCCACCTCCCTCCTCCCTCCCACCCCTCCCTCCCACCTCCCTCTCCCCCCCCCCACCCTCTCCCACCCTCCCCTCCCCCCTCCCTTCCCTCCCTCCCCTCCCCACCCTCCCTCTCCCCTCCCTCTCACCCTCCTCTCCCACCCTCCTCTCCCCCTCCTCCCCTCCCTCTCCTCCCCCTCCCTCTCCTTCCACCCTCTCCCTTCCACCCTCTCCCACCCTCCCTCTCCCACCTCCTCTCCCACCTCCTCACCCTCCCACCTCCCTCCCCCCTCCCCTCCCTCTCTCCCTCTCCCACCCTCCCTCTCCCTTCCACCCTCTCCCCCATCCTCACCCTTCTCCCTGTCTCTACCTAGCTGCTACACACCCAGTGAGAGAATAACCTCGTCATGCCGAGTCCTGTAACCTGGGGGCAGTGAGAGTAACAGGTAGGTACATATTATTTTACTATTAATGGTGCTTTATGGACAACAACAACAACAACACTACCACCACCACCACCAACAACCAACAACAACCACCACCACCAACAACAACAACAACCACCACCACCACCAACACCACCACCACCAACAACAACAACAACAAAAACTGATATCTTACTGAGGCTGGAAACTGACACACACACACACACACACACACACACACACACACACACACACACACACACACAACACACACACACACACACACACAACACAACACACACACAAAACACAATAATGTAAACAAAGGGGAAAATAATTAAAATAACAAATGGAAAAATGTCACAAAAATAAATATGTTGACGTGAGACATTAATTTAGCGGAGAGGAAAATAGAATAACAGGATAACAAAGAGAGAGAGAGAGAGTGATCAACTGGTATAGTAATTTTAATTCCTAAAATACCTTCGCTATAATTTGCAAATGCCTCTCTCTCTCTCTCTCTCTCTCTCTCTCTCTCTCTCTCTCTCTCTCTCTCTCTCTCTCTCTCTCTCTTCTCTCTCTCAACTCATTCTACCTTTACTTGTGTCATTTCTTTAAATTAATAACACGAAATGTAATTAAGGTAACATTATATACCTGTCTTATGGTATTTTAATAAACCTTTGGAAATTCTTGGGTTTTAATATCTATTTTCGTGTTACATATAAATTAATTAAGAGACAGATATAAAATGATATATCTCACCTGTCATAAACTGTACACCTGTGTTATATAAAAATAGAAATACAGTAATTAACCTCACACACACACACACACCTACAGCAACATATATTAGATTTATTCCCGTTAATGATAGAATATGTATGTTTGTCTACCTGTTGCCTGTACCTGTAGCTTTACCTGTAATTAACTAAACGAAATAATACAATTCACCTCTTTTTAAAATATATTACCTGTAATTTTACCAACAATACCTGTAATTAACCAAATGAAATAAATCGAAATAATACCTTGCAATAAAAATCACAACCTAATGTTTTAAAATCCATCCAACTTGAAAAAATCACACGCAAAAAACACTTGAAATATTATATAAAGAAGTGTTGGTGAGAGGAACTTTGTGTGTCAGAGAGATCAAAGGTGAGTTAATTACCACACGGAAGACACCTGGTACCTGTGATGGCCAGACCTTGTCATACACGACTCGGGGTACACACCTGGTGAGGGAGTCTGACAGGTGTGTACGTGTGAAGTAAGCAGGAGAGAGAAACACACACACACACACACACACACACACACACACACACACACCTGTAACTAAGCTGTCTGTGAGTCAGCTTTGTCCTCCCACTAAGCCTCTCACCTCATAATACTTTAGACTTATTTTAATTTCCGTCTGTATGTGGGTTTTGTTTGCCAGTGCTTGTAGTTGTAGATGCTTGTAGTAGTTATGCTTGTAGTAGTTATGCTTGTAGTAGTTATGCTTGTAGTAGTTATGCTTATAGTAGTTATGCTTGTAGTAGTTATGCTTGTAGTAGTTATGCTTGTAGTAGTTATGCTTGTAGTAGTTATGCTTATAGTAGTTATGCTTGTAGTAGTTATGCTTGTAGTAGTTATGCTTGTAGTAGTTATGCTTGTAGTAGTTATGCTTGTAGTAGTTATGCTTGTAGTAGTTATGCTTGTAGTAGTTATGCTTGTCGTGGTTATGCTTGTCGTGGTTATGCTTGCAGTAGTTTTTATCAGCTTGTAATCAACGCTTACATAATCTACAGTAGTTTCCACCTGACTGTAATTTTTCTACAGCGCTCTAACTAAACTTACATAATTGCTAACAATGACCAAAACAATGTTTCTAAATGATTCTAAAACAACATTATTTGCATTTCCAACAAATGAATTTATGCTAAACTAATTGGCGTTGTTAGGTTTATCCAAATGAAAGCGTCGCATCCAAATGAGAAGAGTTTATCGTATATCACACTAAAGGCAACGCAACAGCAGTCTCCAAAAAACGTAAACACACACCATTACTAATTTTTTTTTTAACGTGATCTCATGAATGTTTACAATACACCAACAACATTCTCCTTACTTATTGAAAATCTATAAGAACATTCATATTTAGTTAATAATATAAACATTAAAACAAACTACAGATCTAAATAAACCAAATGAGTATCAAACGAGTTCATTTTACCAGCCATAAACACTGAATGACCTTAATTACCGTATCTATTGCCATTTATGAGTGAACAGCCGTGGGTGAGGTGGTTGTACACGGCTTTGGACTAGGGAGTGTGGCGTAGTTTAAGATATTTCATACATATGGCAACACTTTTAAACCCGCTCAATGGTATAAATCTGACCAAAACTTTTCAGAAACTAATCCGAGAATATTGTCAGCTGAACTAGACACCACATAAGACAACATAGCACCACATAACACCACATATCGCACCTTAACACCACATAACACAGCATAACACCACATAGCGCACCTTAACACCACATAACACAGCATAACACCACATTGCGCAACATAAAACCGCATAACAAAACATAACACAACAAAACATAACACCACATAACACAACATAACACCACATAACGCAAGATAAAACCGCATAACACAACATAACACGACATAACGCAACACCACATAACGCAACATAACACCACATAACACCTCAAATATCAAGGCAAATTAAATAACAAATAATTCCTCGCTAATCTACAGTCTACTGACAAGTCCATCATTTAGAAGGAACGAGAATTTTTTTTAATTCAACTTTCTGAATCGTTAATTCATATCGTCCATTTTTCAAAGATTTCAAACTTTTGTATTTTCAGGTTACAGGATTTATCGAATCACTGATGGCATAATAATTTCTACAGGATGATCGAAAAGTCCCTGTGCATCAGTAGTAAGGAATAGTATGATAGGTGCACAGGGACTTTTGGATCACATTTTACGTTACCAATAAAGACGGTATAGGAATTCCCTCCTTGATGGCCTCTAATAGGTTCAGGTAAGGTGATGATGACTGATGATGACCTACCTTACCTGTAACAAAAAAAGGTCAATATTTGGATAAAAGAGGCGTGTGTGTGTGTGTGTGTGTGTGTGTGTGTGTGTGTGTGTGTGTGTGTGTGTGTGTGTGTGTGTGTGTGTGTGTGTGTGTTCTCCCTTACTCGCCTCACTATGCAAAACGAAGAGTAATCCAAAGAGCCAAAGTGTTTATAAAAGAATGTTTATGACTATTTCATGGCCTCGTAAACAAAGTATCGTATGAAAAAATATTAAAACTTTCAACCGTGATGTCTTCTTTATTAAAATTACGACCATCATGCGGTCCACTGACTCCTTTCACGCCCACCACCACAGCCCCTGACATGTGGCCAGCAAACCATTGTCCTCACACTGTTTACATCTAACGTCACGATGAGCCAACACGTTCCAAACACGTCTCAAGTTTCAACCCTGTGTGTAAATATTTCTTCTTCGATATTGAAAGTATAATAGAATGACGAATGACTAAACGTGTATTGAACGAGTTTTATATCTTCAAACATAATTTTTTACCTGTTTTATATAATTATCAATCTGATTTTTATAGGGGAAGGAACATAGTTGAGTTTATAAAATTATACAGTGGGGTAATGAAGGATTTTTTTATACAAGTGAAAACTCTATTTTAACGGACTGTATTGAGAGAGAAGTCCGTTAAATGGAGGTTAAACTATACTCACCTGACCTATGATTAACATACCTGAACTATCATTAACACACCTGAACTATCATTAACACCACCTGAGCTATCATTAACACACCTGACCTTTCATTAACACACCTGACCTTTCATTAACACACCTGAACTATCATTAACACACCTGACCTTTCATTAACACACCTGAACTATCATTAACACACCTGACCTTTCATTAACACACCTGACCTTTCATTAACACACCTGAACTATCATTAACACACCTGACCTTTCATTAACACACCTGAACTATCATTAACACACCTGACCTTTCATTAACACACCTGACCTTTCATTAACACACCTGAACTATCATTAACACACCTGACCTTTCATTAACACACCTGAACTATCATTAACACACCTGACCTTTCATTAACACACCTGACCTTTCATTAACACACCTGAACTATCATTAACACACCTGACCTTTCATTAACACACCTGAACTATCATTAACACACCTGACCTTTCATTAACACACCTGACCTTTCATTAACACACCTGAACTATCATTAACACACCTGACCTTTCATTAACACACCTGAACTATCATTAACACACCTGACCTTTCATTAACACACCTGACCTTTCATTAACACACCTGAACTATCATTAACACACCTGACCTTTCATTAAGATACTAAACCATTGATAACAGTTAAGCTGACGAGAAGTAATAACTCAACCACAGGAATTCAACCTAAACATTTCACCGGGATTCAACAACCGATTAATCTGACTAAAATCTGGAATCAACAACCGATAAATCTGACTAAAATCTGGATTCAACAACCGATTAATCTGACTAAAATCCGGATTCAACAACCGATTAATCTGACTAAAATCTGGACAGTAATCATACTTAAAAGACTCATTCGCTCCTAACAAAACACAACAATAATATTAGAAATTTCCCCTAGACCACAACGAAATTCCCCCAGACCACAACGAAATTCCCCCAGACCACAACGAAATTCCCCCAGACCACAACGAAATTCCCCCAGACCACAACGAAATTCCCCCAGACCACAACGAAATTCCCCAGACCACAACGAAATTCCCCAGACACAACGAAATTCCCCAGACCACAACAAATTCCCCAGACCACAACAGAAATTCCCCCAGACCACAACGAAATTCCCCAGACCACAACCGAAATTCCCCAGATCACAAGAAATTCCCCCAGACCACGACGAAATTCCCCCAGACCATAACCAAATTCCCCTAGACCACAACCGTCCAGTTCTGGGGCTTTTACCGTCCACTAATTTGAGCGGTATCGATAAATACTAACAACTGCGGGTCGTTTCTTCCTAAATTGGGAGATAATTCTTGGTGAAAAGCCTAAAACGTTGGACCATAGCGGTATACTCCCCCCCCTAATGAAAGCCACGCGAGCAATTGCACGTTACGTTATAATCACAGGTAGTTCCGTAAACGATCATGGGTATACGAACAAGGTGGTTATGTCCGCAGTATTGGTTGTTGAAGTATGAAATAGAATTAAGGAGGAGAATTGGTTGTTTCAAGTTGAATTATTTGGAATAATTTTTTACTGATAATTAAGGAAAGATAATTATTAGTATTATTTAGTGTTAATGGAGATGGTTGTTAGAGGAAGGTGAGGTAATTAGTGGATGGTTAGAGTTGAATAGATAATTGTCTCATTAAAGAAAGATAGAAGTATTCCTTGGGACGCTAGGTGTCCGGGTCAGTACTAACCACTACACCACCGCACCACTATACCACAACACCACCACATCACAGCACCACTAACACCACTACACCACTACACCACTACACCACAGCACCACAACACCACTACACTACAGCACCACAACACCACTACACTACAGCACCACAACACCACTACACCACTACACCACTACACCACAGCACCACAACACCACACACTACAGCACCACAACACCACTACACTACAGCACCACAAACACCACTACACCACTACACCACTACACCACTACACCACTACACCACAGCACCACAACACCACTACACCACCGCACCACTATACCACAACACCACCACATCACAGCACCACTAACACCGCACCACTACACCACCGCACCACTATACCACAACACCACCACATCACAGCACCACTAACACCACTACACCACTACACCACTACA
>NW_024748870.1:6464036-6476536 GCF_018991925.1 Homarus americanus
AAGTGGCGTGACAGTAAGTGCTGGGACGCTGGAAAGTTTTAAAAGGAGGCTGGATAGATTCATGGATGATAGAGAGTGGTAGTAACTCTCAACAGGAGCTGCCATGCACAGGCCAACCGGCCTATTGCAGACTCCTTATTTTCTTATGTTCTTATGTTCTTATAGAGCAGGTGTTCTTGGAGACACACACACACATTGTTTGTTTATATATATATATATATATATATATATATATATATATATATATATATATATATATATATATATATATATATATATCATGTCAGTAGTTTAGGAATCTGATAACAATAACAATAATAATAATAATAATAATAATAATAATAATAATAATAATAATAATAATAATAATAATAATAATAATAATTCAAAAGGTCAAACTAAAGACCACGAGGTTATCTGTTACCAAAACTTCGACCCAAATTTGAAAGAAAAAAAACACGAATTCTTTAAGATTGTTTTTAAGTTAAATATTGTATAGTAATTAATCATTAGATAAATAACTAACGTCATCCTTTAAAAGCTTCCATTAATATCTGTCAGAACTATTAGGGTAGTTTACGATACACTTTTTGGAGGAAGAACTTTAACAAAAACATTATAAAATTAAAAAAAAGTGAAATAAATCAGAAAAAAGTGAAATAAATCAGAATAAGTGAAATAAATAAGAAATAAGTGAAATAGATAGAAAAAAGTGAATAAATCAGAATAAGTGAAATAAATAAGAAATAAGTGAAATAGATAGAAAAAAGTGAATAAATCAGAAAAAAGTGAAATAAATCAGAATAAGTGAAATAAATAAGAAATAAGTGAAATAGATAGAAAAAAGTGAATAAATCAGAAAAAAGTGAAATAAATCAGAATAAGTGAAATAAATAAGAAATATGTGAAATAGATAGAAAAAAATGAATAAATCAGAAAAAAGTGAAATAAATCAGAATAAGTGAAATAAATAAGAAATATGTGAAATAGATAGAAAAAAAGTGAATAAATCAGAAAAAAGTGAAATAAAACAGAAAAAGTGAAATAAATTTGTTTCCAGGAAAAGTATCTCGTATATGTGTATCTGGGTGACTCATTTCAACACTGTCTAGCCTCCTCTGCAACATGACATACGCACACTGCAATATTCTTAGCTTCTTTCCCTACACAAGACAAACAGCATCTGGGCATTGTTGTATTAAGTGAATGGCAAGAGTGTCATATAGTCCAGGATAATGGTCACACACACACACACACACACACACACACACACACACACACACACACACACACACACACACACTATATGTATAAAAAGTTTAAGGTATACATGTCACCATACAACCCCACCCCCTCAAAAAAAATTACCCTGATTAGAATTCTGTTTACAAACGATACATTCTGCAAATAGTGTCGGAAATGACTACATACAGGTGCCTAATTGACACTTCCCCATAATTATTCCATTAGGACTGGTTTACTGAATAACAAGAGGTAGTTTTTTTTTTGTACCTACACTTGTATAAAATATAAAGGGTGAGTCCATATGTTAATTAAGGCAATAATTGTATGTGTACGATTTTAATTAATAGTGAAAAGAGGACAGAGTGTTATCTTCTTATGAGCATATAGGTTTGGTTAGGTTAGGTTAGGCTTGGTTAGGTAAGGTTATGTTAGGATAGGTTAGGTTAGGCTTGGTTGAAGGTTATGTTAGGATAGGTTAGGTTAGGCTTGGTTAGGTAAAGTTATGTTAGGTTAGGCTTGGTTAGGTAAGGTTATGTTAGGATAGGTTAGGTTACGAAGAAATATTCAGTAAAGCAACAACAACAAAAATGGTGGTAAACCTCAGCATTACAGCCAGAACGGAGAGCTTTTTCAGTATTACCAGACAAACAAACAATGAGGAATATCCTTTTGGTATATCCGCCCTGTAAATACCCCCCACCATCCCCCAAGTTCCCTGTCCTGAGCTATGACAGCCATAAGTCAGGACGGCGTCGTGTGATATTGACAAAATACAGCAGAAGCATATTTAGGTATCTTACAGCGGCCGGTCGAGTGAGGGCGGGTTGGGAGCGGGCTGGTGGGTTGGCGAGCGGGTTGGTGGGTTGGTGGGTTGGCGGGTGGGCTGGTGGGTTGGCAACGGGTTGGTGGGTGGCTGGTGGGTTGGTGGTGGCGAGCGGGTTGGTGGGTTGGTTGGTGGGTTGGAGACAGGCTGGCGGGGAGAGGGGGCTGACGGCGAGGAGACGGGGAGGCTCGGATGGTGGAATAAATGCGAATTTTCGAGGGGCGGCGCGGAAAATGTTGGTGTCTTATCGATAGCAAGCGTACGGGCGGGCAGGCTGGGGTGGGGTGGAAGGTAAGGGGGTGGAAGGTAAGGGGGGAGGTGGAAGGTAAGGGGGGAGGTGGAAGTGGGGAGGTGGAAGGTAAGGGGGTGGAAGGTAAGGGGGCGGGTGGAATAATTATCAGTCTTACAGTAAAAGTCATGGAGCATTTTGGTGTTGTCTCACAGCTGGAGGAAGGAGCATTTGTGTTCTTGCAGCAAAGTGAAAGAGAGGAGCATATGGGTGTCTTGCGGAACAGGAGCGTTAGGTTAGGTTAGGTTATGTTATGTTAGGTTAGGTTAGGTTTGGTTTAGGTTAGGTTAGGTTAGGTTAGGTTAGGTTAGGTTGGTAGAGGCTAGAAGGAACATTAACACCACGCCCCGACACACACACACACACACACACACACACACACACACACACACACACACACCGCCGGGGAAAATATTTAGTTATTGGTCGTTATTGCTGTGTCATCTAACGTCAAAAGTCGAGGTTATTTTATATTCAGAAAATCACAAACGACCAACAATCCTTTCCATCGTCAGGAGCCTCAGAGCTGTAGGGGAAAGATCAGGTCCTGTCTAGCCTGAGGAAGTGTCTGTCAGAATCTTTGTATCGTTGTTCGTTTTTCAGTGGGTGTCGTTGGCAGCTGATACTGACTCGTTGTATTGTGTGTTGACAAGTGTGTGTGTGTGTGTGTGGTCGTTTCAATAAGTGTTGACCAAAAAGTTGTTTTCGTTTTTCCTTTGAAAGTTGATAGGAAAAGTCATCTTCGGTTTCAATTGTATGTCTGTTTGGGATTTCAACTCTTGTTACAGTATCAACAAAAATTATATATATATAAACTTTCTCTATTGAAATTTCAAGTATTTCAACAGTATTTTTTCCTTTGACAAGCTATATAACAAAATATTCTTCTTCGATATTATGTAAAACTTTTTTTTTACAATAGCAGCAAGAAATGTCCTGTCAGATGATAGAGGTTTGCTTCCACAGTTTATCACTACAATTGTTTTATGGTCTATCAAAACTGTAATTGTGAGAGAGAGAGAGAGAGAGAGAGAGAGAGAGAGAGAGAGAGAGAGAGAGAGAGAGAGAGAGAGAGAGAGAGAGAGAGAGAGAGAGAGAGAGAGAGAGAGAGACAACTCAGCCAAACCTTCATTAAACCTAACTATATATATTTTACTAACAATCAATATCTTGTTTGTATACATAAATAATCACATATTTCCATATCAACAATATAATTTCTCCTTCATATTCAAATTATTATGTTTTCTCAGTATTACTCTACACAGGTCAAATTACCTACGACTCTACCTGTCTGCCTGTTCATTTAATCACCGTTACGTCATCCAGGACTGGTGAAAGTGAACTGTGAACACTATATAATGAACAAAACTCTATTAACCATAACACTCTAGTTCAAAATGCACATCATAATCTATTCCATTTACACTAATCTATTTCATTTACACTAATCTATTTCATTTACACCTATCCATTTCCACAGGTGATAGATCAATTTTTTATATATATACCCAAGTTTATCATTTATGTAAACTTGAAATAAACACAAATTTTTGGACAACAGAAATAATTTACACATTTACCACCAGCAATCTTTTACACCATTGAAACTCTTTATTTATACATTTTTACATTATACTAAATCTTTTGGTGTGATATTTATGCAACAATTGGTGTAAATTCGCCAATGGTGAAATTACGGAGAACATTAATCACCAACCACTGGGCTATACGATATTCGGGGGCGGGTTGCTCGCCTCTGCTCGCCTCGCCTCGCCTCTGTTCGCCCGTTCATATAAATTAAATCGCAATACTTGTCACTCGAGCTTATTTTAATACCTCGTAATATTGCTGACTCTACAATACTGTGTTGCGTAAAGTATTAAACACGTGTGTGCTTCGATATTCTTAGCTATTACCAATACAATAATATTCCTCAATACTATAGTAATAATACTACTACTATTACTACTACTACTACTACTACGACTACTACTACGACTACTACTAATACAAATAAAAATCGCTACGACACCAACATTAGGGACTGTGTTGTGAAGGGGACTGTGGTAGTGAAAGGGGACTGTGTTGAGAAGGGGACTGTGGTAGTGAAGGGGACTGTGGTAGTGAAGGGGACTGTGGTAGTGAGGGGACTGTGGTAGTGAAGTGGACTGTGGTAGTGAAGGGGACTGTGGTAGTGAAGGGGACTGTGGTAGTGAAGGGGACTGTGGTAGTGAAGGGGACTGTGGTGGTGAAGGGACTGTGGTAGTGAAGGGGGTGTGGTAGTGAAGGGGACTGTGGTAGTGAAGGGGACTGTGGTAGTGAAGGGGACTGGTCTCTGTCGTAATTCTTGGGGAAACACCAGTTGTAATTGGTACAGGAAAAGCAATAATTCCTAAGATAGAGACAACGCCAAACACTGAGAGAGAGAGAGAGAGAGAGAGAGAGAGAGAGAGAGAGAGAGAGAGAGAGAGAGAGAGAGAGAGAGAGAGAGAGAGAGAGAGAGAGAAGAGAGAGAGAGAGAGAGAGAGAGAGAGAATCACTCGTAACCCCTAAGAATCTTACTACTTCATGTAACGTAAGACCAAAAAAAAAAAAGTCGTGTCTGGCAAGAGGGAAAAAAAACAGTGGAGACATAAAACCCCGATAGCCTGAACCATAAACACTGTCTCGTTGGTTTAGTGTTGTGATGAAGTCTTTGTGGGTCACCAGCTGTAGTGTGTTATGGTTACTGTCGCTAGTAAGGTCAGAGTGCCAACAGTGCCACTGGTAGAGGTGTATAGGTGTGGTCACTCACAGGTAAGTGGACAAAGGCGCGCGACCTACCCAACCTCCATTAGTTCCTTGTTACCTGTTGGTGTGTGTGTGTGTGTGTGTGTGTGTGTGTGTGTGTGTGTGTGTGTGTGTGTGTGTGTGTGTGTTCTGTCTACATTAACAGCATCCGTCAATAAATCACAGCACGCAGCTACAGCAGAGCCATCAACCAATCACAGTAACCTTCAGTAAACAACGGGAGCAACAATCGACCATTCACGGGACAGCAGCGGAACTAACCACCAATCAGGGCTCAGAACCGCAACGCTAATAACAATCCCCGACACGCAACGAGAAGTGAGGCAGCCAATCCTTGAAGGCAGCGGCAGCAGCCAACCAATCAGAGGCCGGGCAATCAGGTCGAGCAATAAGAGCAGGGGACACAAATTGACCACTCAGGAAGCGTCATTACTGGAGCTGCACTGTGGTTGGTCACGCAACACTGGAGGGACGCCTGGGGTCTCTAACCCACTGTTGCGTGCGTGTATGTGTGTGTGTTGTGTGTGTGTGTGTGTGTGTTATCTCTCTCTCTCTCTCTCTCTCTATGAAAAAAAATAATAATTACCTACTGACATTATCACCAATCCAGGATATAAATTCACCTCACCTGGCCAAATTCACCTCACCTGGTTAAATTCACCTCACCTGGTCAAATTCACCTCACCTGGTCAAATTCACCTCACCTGGTCAAATTCAACTCACCTGAACATATCAGTTACAGGTGCAATCATCAACATGGTGGATGTGTAGAGAGAAAAAAAGGAACGCGTTAATATGCTCGCATTTTGTAAACAGTGAGTCAGGGTTTGGAAAATGTCCAATTACGTAGTCACAGTCAGAATGATTATGTTGATAATTGCTGCTGGTACCTGTGCATTTACCTGATGACTCGTGTGTGTGTGTGTGTGTGTGTGTGTGTGTGTGTGTGTGTGTGTGTGATTATTTGTAATAAGTGGAGTGTGTTAGAGTTCGCGTATAAGTCTACGGTATTTTCAACCCATGTTTCACTATATAATCCTATGCCATTACTCCTACTCCTATGTTAATTTATCTATAAAATAATTCACTACAGGGACGTCACAATTAACATTCTTTTAACTAACACTAAACAATTTTATTCAACAGAGATGTGACCCTAACACAAGTGGTTAACGAGACACACAACTTAAATCACTACTAACTCTTTATCACAAACATCTAACCAATCGTATTTCAGTATCAAGATCAAAAACATCTCATTGGGTTATCATTTTGTCCAATCTGTCCAAAAACACAATCATTTCGTAAATAATTAAAATCCAATCACCTAATCAACTTTTAATTAGAGACACATCGTTTGAGATATTATTTAGTAACTCAATTATTACTATCTACCTGACGGCCGTTCATTACCTGGTATAATCAATTATCATCTGTGACGTGATCCATTTAGTTAAATATTTTTGGACAGGTGAGTTAAATATTTTTGGACAGGTGAGTTAAATATTTTGGACAGGTGAGTTAAATATTTTGGACAGGTGAGTTAAATATTTTGGACAGGTGAGTTAAATATTTTGGACAGGTGAGTTAAATATTTTTGGACAGGTGAGTTAAATATTTGGACAGGTGAGTTAATTATTTGGACAGGTGAGTTAAATATTTTGGACAGGTGACTTAGATATTTTTAGACAGGTGAGTTAAATATTTTAGACAGGTGAGTTAAATATTTTGGACAGGTGAGTTAAATATTTTTAGACAGGTGAGTTAAATATCTTGGACAGGTGAGTTAAATATTTTAGACAGGTGAGTTAAATATTTTAGACAGGTGAGTTAAATATTTTGGACAGGTGAGTTAAATATTTTAGACAGGTGTTGGGTATTCATAGTGAAGAAGACTCATGTTCTCTCCTCCTACACGTCATAGGGGAGAAATTTGTTGAGAATAGGGAGAGAGAGACAGAGTGAGAGAGAGGCGGATGAGAGAGAGAGAGAGAGAGAGAGAGAGAGAGAGAGAGAGAGAGAGAGAGAGAGAGAGAGAGAGAGAGAGAGAGAGAGAGAGACCAAACACACGTCTTGGAGGGGTGAATCTTCAGGACCAACAAGTCGGTTCTTTCCGTATCAGGTAATTTGAGGTCAAGATCACTAACACCACTTGGACAGGTCACTTGATGGGTCTTTTCACTATTATATTTCTGTAAGCAATTTGAGGTCAGGAAGTTAACAACCACTGGAGTCTTTCATCTGGCATAAGCTCTCGTTCCTTTTCACCAACCACAAGAGCAGAAGTGGGGTCACCTTTTGAATCTCTCCATCCAGATCAAACCAGATGGCCTAACCTAACCTAACCAAACGTAACCAAACCTAACCTAACCTAACCTAATCTAACCTATCCCTCCTCGATGATGACTTTGATGAGCAATGAATCGTTAACACACATAATCCCATTTTTTACCCAGGTACATTAATTACATGAAGGTATTTAATGAACGTACATAAAGGAGGTGGGGGGGGGGCCTAATTAGTCAAGGTACGTGGGAGTTGATTAGGTAAAAAAAGTTAATATGTTTGTTTTGCCTAACTCACATACATACAGACATACATACATACACAGACATACAGACATATACAGACATACAGACATATACAGACATACAGACACAGACATATACATTATTATTATTATTATTATTATTATTATTATCATTGTTATTGTTATTTGTTTGTTGTTGCTTTGTTGTTGTAGTTGTTGTTGTTGTTGTTATTGTTGTTGTTGTTATTTTTTATTGTTTTATTGCGTTGTTAACATTATTATTATTATTATGATTATGAACAGTATTATTATTATTATTTGTTGTTGTTTGTTACTCTGATGACAATAATAATCATAAAAAACTAAAAAATTAATCCCAGACACTGCAAAAATCTCACTCCCACCAAAAACTTACAAACCTTTTAAAATTCTTTGAAAATTTCCTAAAAATAAGCAAACAGATTTAAAATTCCATTCATATCAAAGTTTATCGCCTATGCTAATTAGCTTTTATTTACCTCCTCAAGCTAACACATTTCTTCTCTAATTGATTTTCTTTAAACATCTTGAAATTTTTTTTTATAATATCTGAAAATTATATTAAAAATTATCTTTCGTCAACTGAGACACGGACAGAACATGTTTTGAACTGAATCTCATCGTATTAAAAGGTCGTTTGGTTAAGATAAGATTTTATTATCACTGACAGACAAACAATCAGGTAACTTTAAAATTAATTTGCCCCGTTATGTTACTCTAATAATAATAATAATAGTTATACTACTACTACTACTACTACTACTACTACTACTACTACTAATAATAATAATAATAATAATAATAATAATAATTAAAACACTATTATATCCTTCAAGTAAACACGGCTATTAATTACCCTTAATTAAGAAAATATTGGACCTAATCACAACACCCTAGTTACGATACATAACCCGGAAATACCAGAGAAAAACAAAGAGTGTTCCGGGTTCTGTAAATTACTTAGTATTTTACACCCAGGTAATTACACCTGCGAAAATTTTACCTGTTGAGAATGATGCTAAGCTCTCAGGTGTTATACATACATACATACATACATACATACATACATACATACATACATACATACATACATACATACATACATACATAAATACCTTACATTACATAAATACATACATACATATCTACGCTAAAAACAAACACAAGTCAAGCATACATACATACATACAAACAAGCTAAAAACACACACACACACTTGTTCTTCTCCACGACTGTTCACTTCAATAGAACATAATCAACGCTTCTCGCTGTTCTCGCTCGGGTGAACAATATCGAATCGCGAACCTCGGGGCGATTTCAAGCCTGGCTGACTCGTCCCATTGTATTTCCATTTCAATCGCTGTTAAATCCTAGCTGCTGAGGCGACTTGTCTAAGCTGGGTGTCTGTTTTGTTGCTGAGTTTAGTTATGTTTGTTATATTGTAATGTTAGGTTATAGGTGTGTGTGTGTGTGTGTGTGTGTGTGTGTGTGTGTGTGTGTGTGTCTAATCAAACTTACACCACACCTACATAAATTACAGAACCTCTTCGTAAAAACTCAAGGAGATAAAAAAAATGAAAAAATAAATAAATAAAAAATAAAAAAACCCCAAAAAATGGAAAAACAAAAATCTGGTAAAATTAAATAATAGTTAATGGGGGAAAAAACTATTATTTACGAGACAATACAAAAGACGTTAACTCTAGGACTTTAATATGGCAATTCCAGGGAACCTTTGACGTGACAGCGACCAATATGAAGTAAATATAACTAGACAATATACAACAACAAAAAGAGATGTTTACGTTTAGTTGTTGCTGTTATTGTTTTTGTTATTTTTTTGTGATTATGATTATTATTATGATTATTGTTAATGTTGTTGTATTTGTTTTATTATTATTATTATTATTATTATTATTATTATTATTATTATTATTAACACAGATGTCTCAGTTGGCTTAGATCTCATAATAAATTTACTGCATTTGAGGACCACACACACACACACACACACACACACACACACACACACACACACACACACACACACGTCCGACTGATATCTAGAAAACCTGAATTTGACTGAAAAGAAAAATATTGAAAATAAAATATTGAAGGAGACAGACAAGCGGGTGGACACAAAAGTGGTGAACCAGCGAGGAAAAAATGTTAGAGAAATGCACAAGTTAGAGAGAGAGAGAGAGAGAGAGAGAGAGAGAGAGAGAGAGAGACATGTGAATGTCGATACTGTTAGGGTGAGGTGGGGAGGCACCAGAGACACACACACACACAGACACACACACACACACAGACACAGAGACACACAGACACACACAGACACACACACACACACACACACACACACACACACACACACGGTCAGTTTATTCTATTGGCAGCCTAATGGTTGAGAATGTTGACACTAAAGCCTTCATACGCTCTTCCCTGTGTGTGTGTGTTGTGTGTGTGTGTGTGTGTGTGTGTGTGTGTGTGTGTGTGTGTGTGTGTGTGTCTCTCTCTCTCTCTCTCTCTCTCTCTCTCTCTCTCTCTCCTCCACCCATCCCCTCAAGTGGTACCAAGTCACACTCAGAAGCTTCACCTATAAGTCAATAAGTCAATCGTGGAAATACGCGACCGAGTGTGTGAGTTGGTGCTGAGAGTGTCCTTGGGCTTCTTTCTGTAGTAGTAGTAGTAGTAGTAGTAGTAGTAGTAGTAGTAGTAGTAGTATTTTCATAGCTGAGTTCCATGGCTCCTGTGAGAGACCTACACACAACACATCACGTCACAACATAACGCAACACAGTACACCATAAGATAACAACACGACAGAACACGACAGAACAAGAATATACACGGGAAGACTCTCACATCCACAGAGACACATTTAAAGCCTCCTTCCTAAGCTAATTGAACAGTACACGTGAGTACAGTAAAAAGGGGAGGCAGAGGGGGCGATCAAGGGAACAGCCACACCAAACCTAACAAAAAGGGAGGATGTGCTCTCAAGTTAACAGCCTAATCACCACCTAGGGAAAATAGCGGGAAAAATAATGACTATAACACCCGTACAGACTCTTACAATGAATCGTAGTAGACAAGCGTCCTAATGAAAAGCTACACTGGCCTGTAAACACGAGGGAAAGGGGGGAGAGGAAGAGGAGGAGGAAAACACAAGGGAACAGCTATGTAACTACAGAGGGGGAGGAGGAGCACCCAAGGGAACAGCTATGTAACTACAGAGGGGGGCAGAATGATAACCGGAACAGCTGTAAATAAAGAGAGTGGCAGAGCGATGGAGCAGAGAATTCTAATTTACTCTTCATTCTCAACCCGTAAAAGTCACTGGTAATGGTCTTCTGGGTGGTGAAGGAGGAAGAAGAAGAAGGGGAGGAAGAGGAAGAGGGATATGATTGAAGAGATAACATCACCACCACGAATGGATGCAGAATAAGAGCTGATGAGTGGAAAACTAAATTACTGAGAGAGAGAGAGAGAGAGAGAGAGAGAGAGAGAGAGAGAGAGAGAGAGAGAGAGAGAGAGAGAGAGAGAGAGAGAGAGAGAGAGAGAGACCCACATTCCCCAAGCCTCCCCCCACCACCACCCCTTTCGACCCAGGGTGGAAAACAAAAAACAAAAACATACTCCCCTCTCTCTCTCTCACACACACACATACATAAACATATCCTCTCTCTCTCACACACACATACATAAACATATCCTCATATCTTACAAACATATCCCCCTCTCTCTCCTTTATATATTTTTGTCCCCATTTCTTTCATTTTTGCCTCCCGCTTTTGTATTTTTCCTCCCCCCCTCCCCCTTGCTCTTACATTTTTACATTGTAACAGTGAAACCCTTTTTTTTTTCCTAGAACAGAAATATAAAAGAGTGGAATTTGTACTCTGACGCGGAGCTCACAGCCATCCTGGGATTTACATGGAAGAAACGAAGAAAATAATGCTTTTTATATCTAGTAAATTGTTGTGTTGTGTTGTGTTGTGTTGTGTTGTGTTGTGTTGTGTTGTATTGTGTTGTATTGTGTTGTGTTGTGTTGTGTTGTGCTGTGCTGTGTTGTGTTGTGTTGTGTTGTGTTGTGTTGTGTTGTGTTGTGTTGTGTTGTATTGTGTTGTGGTTGTGTTGTGTTGTGCTAGGTTGTGTTGTGTTGTGTTGTGTTGTGTTGTAGCCTAGGGAAAGTTCCATGTATAATTATGGCGGTAACTGTTTTGTCTTCATACACAAACAAACACACGAGACATTATTCCATACACAAACATTCACACAATTGATTTAATAATATAAACATACAAATAATTTCCTTAAACACTAAAGTTTTGTAAATCTTAAACATTTTAGACGTAAATCTGTTTAGTCATGTTGTATACGTTTTATCTTGTGCTGTAAATGTGCTATCTTATTCTGTAAATCATAATGTGGCGTGGCGTAAATTTGTTATCTTGAGTCGTAAACAAATCGTAAGTTACAAACAAAAATAATCTAGCCCTGTAAACTTACTCTAATAAGTTGTATAGTCTCACGTTGTAAACTCTTCTGTAATAGCTGTGTAAACTTGGCTGTGAGAGCTGTGTAAACTCACTATCCTGAACTGAGAACTGGCTGTCTCCAGGCTGTAAACTTGGTGTGCAGTGATACATGACGTCTTCAAGTCCCAGGCGCCCAAGACTAACACACACACACACACACACACACACACACACACACACACACACACACACACACACACACACACACACACACACACACACAGTTACCAACACGTA
>NW_024748870.1:6481536-6499036 GCF_018991925.1 Homarus americanus
GGTTTGTCGAGGGAACGGTTGTGTGTGTGTGTGTGTGTGTGTGTGTGTGTGTGTGTGTGTGTGTGTGTGTGTGTGTGTGTGTGTGTGTGTGTGTGTGTGTGTGTGTGTGTATGTGAAGTTTTAAATTCATATAACACGTCCCTGTGGCCATTAACACATCACCCACCTGTGTACACCTGTGTCTACCTGTGTACACCTGTGTCCAATATTCAGATTCAAAATCCATAAAGTAATAATCATCTTCAGGTAAACCAGGTGATCATACCCCCACCACCAATGTTATTACCTCACTAATCTACAGGTCTTATTGACAGGTACAACAGGTATTGATATCATAATGTTAATAATAATGTTTACGAATGTCAAAACTACGTTAAAAATCAGCTTTGTAAATTAACACAGAAAACAACACATTAATAACATAACCAAGTATGTAACAGACCAGTAGCGCAGAATTTTCCGCCAATCAGTGCAGTTCATACAGTTTTTAGCCAATCAGTGCCTTGCAAGAGGAATATCAAGAATCCCCCTCCTGACCAATCAGAAGCGCACTAAGGAGACTCCATCTGGATAATGATACAAGGAATGATTACAAGGAGGCTTTGATAATTTCCACTGGCTAATCGGAGTGGCAGCGGCCCATCAGAACGAATAGCAATAGGGACGCTACACAGACTTACCACATGCCATCATAACACCAGTACTATTTCCCCTCCCATGGTGACACCGGCACTATGCACAAGCTTCCCCCTCGCTAATCAGAATGGCAGTAAGGTGATTCCTCCTCCCAGACAATCAGAGCGGTAACAGAGACGGCAGTTAGTAATGAGACGTCCCCTTTAACTGAAGCGGCTCGACTGCTGCTGGTAGTGGTGGTGGTGGTGGGAGCTGGAAGCAGAGCAACACAAGCTACTGCGGGAGTCGTATTGTTGTTTGCTTGTACCCGGGACCACACCCAACCAGCCTATCATCCTACCTACCTCCATTTAACTCCCTACCCCCCCCCCCTCTCTCTCTCTAAGTGTTGTAATGGCCAATGGTGTGTCTCTGTGGAAAAAAGGCAATAAACAAGCAGAAACAATATGCCATTTTGTTAACGTAGACGTAATGGCATTTATATATGTTTTTGTACCTGGGACACAACCACACCCTTACTCACCCACCTAGCCCACAGTCCACCTTAATCATCCTATTCACCCATCTACTCTCCTCATCCACCCACCTACCCCACCCAACCCACCCCACTTCCCACACCCACCACTAATTCCACCGTTCACGAGTCAACCAATATTTCCAATCCATAATAAATACAATTAGTCACAAGAGGAGGTTTTTAAGCTTCGTTGGCGCGTGTGTCGAGGCTCAGGTCAGATTATCCGCCATGTTTCATCACCACACTCCCACCTGAGGCAATGTTTGATATCTCTCTCTCTCTCTCTGTCTCTCTCTCTCTCTCTCTCTCTCTCTCTCTCTCTCTCCTCTCTCTCCTTGCTTCCCTGGCCGGTATATAAACACAGGGGCGTCTCCGGAACATCAACTCACAAAGGGAATTAAAAAAACCTTTAAAATACAACTTGACAATTTCATCGTTGCTTGACATTTGTAGGTCACCTGAATCTTACCTTGTCTGTCTGTCTGTCTGTCTGTCTGTCTGTCTGTCTGCCTGTCTGTCTGTTTCATTTTCTGTCACCCTCTCTCTCTCTCTATTCCATCTTCTTCACCACCACTTTTCCTTTCTTTATCCTATTAGTGTCTCTCTCCCTCTTCATTACAGACACAGTGAAAGAAACAATGAAGGAAGGAAGAAAGGAAGGAAGGAAGGAAGGAAGGAAGGAAGGAAGGAAGGAAGGAAGGAAGAGGAAGGAAGGAACATAAACACACAAAATGTGTTGAAGGGCCAGAAGGGGAGAGAACGTGCTATGTAAGTGTGACAGGTGTGTGTGTGTGTGTGTGTGTGTGTGTGTGTGTGTGTGTGTGTGTGTGTGTGTGTGTGTGTGTGTGTGTGTGTGTGTGTGTGTGTGTGTGTGTGTGGTCCAACCCTTTCTTTACAACTCTTGCCTTTGTTGTTACATACTGGCCTGAGTTTTTCTGTCTGTCTGTCTGTCTGTCTGTCTGTCTGTTTCTGGTTTTCAGGCATGTTTGAGTGTATATTTGCTTATGTGTATGTATGTATGTATGTATGTATGAATATATGTATGTATGAATGTTTGTTTTATAGACAGAGACAGACAGACAGACAGACAGACAGACAGACAGACAGACAGATAGATAGATAGACAGACAGATAGATAGATAGATAGATAGATAGATAGATAGATAGATAGATAGATAGATAGATAGATAGATAGATAGATAGATAGATAGATAGATAGATAGATAGATAGATAGATAGATAGATAGATAGATAGATACCCCTCCTTGTTTCTTCTGGCAATACACCTTTGTTCTTGTTGCCAATTCCTCTTTCTCTTCTTCTCCCCCTTTGTTCCATCTACCTGACCTCGATCACCTTTCTCTCACCTGTCTTTCTTTCTTTTCCTTATTTATCATTTATCTTTTATCTGTCCTCTTCCCCTCTTCCATCTTTTATATATATATATCTCTTTGTTTCGTTGTCTGTCTGTCTATCTGTGTTTATCTGTCTGTCTGTCTGTCTGTCTGTCTGTCTGTCTGTCTATCTGTCTGTTTATCTATCTGTCTGTCTGTCTGTCTGTTTGTCTCTCCTTTATTCACTTAAATACTGAAAGTCTCTCTCTCTCTCTCTCTCTCTCTCTCTCTCTCTCTCTCTCTCTCTCTCTCTCTCTCTCTCTCTCTCTCCCCATGGCTAAATCCCCTTACTCAGATATTGAAATATTTAACCCAGCGGCTGCAGTATTAAGGTGTGTTGTGGTTTGCTGTGTTTATCGTAATTAAGAAAAATGGAAAAAAAAATAATTAACTAAAATTAATCAATTAGTGTTTTTTTTTAGAATATTCAAATTAGCCTTAAAATGTGATATAAAATTAATTAACATATGTCTTAATATTTAAATTGAAGAGCTAGTTAAGGTGTTGTATGTATTTAATTATGGATATTACAGGTATCAAGGGAATGTATACAAAGAAATTAGGAGGTATAATGTTAATAATAATGACACCTACCACCACCATCACCACTACCACCACTACTACCACCACTACCACCACCACCACCACCACCACCATCATGACCTTTCCTACAGCAATCTCCGCAAAACAAAAAAACAAAATATTCAAAACATATAAATTGCCTCTGAGTTAAATGTTCTTCCCCCTTCCTAACTGCTATCACCCCTTGCTCTTGTTACACACACACACACACACACACACACACACACACACACACACACACACACACACACACACACACACACCACTAAACACAAACTAATTCACAAACACAGTAGTGAAGTTTATTGCCCTGGTGGTGATGAGTCATTTGTATACCCTATCTCATCCAGGTGTTTTGAGTAACAGCTCCAGGACCGAGTCTCTTCTCTGGGAATAATTAAGTTCTATTCCTCTGTTAAGTTCATTAGATACATCACTAAGCAACAGCCATGAATGAGAGACTAAGTTAAACATTTTGGTATCATATTTTCTTCTTGTTTATAGATACACCACCGCTGACAGACGTACGATCATTTATACACAATAATAATATTTCCACTTTTATTTACGATTTCATCTATTATTAAAAACAAAAGTGATTTTATATAATATTTATGTGTCTGATTTAGTTTATTATTATAGTTATAAGCTGTATATTTATTCGTTAATCAGTACGATATCTAGGTTACCTGCCTGTACGCCTGCCTGCCTGCCTACCTGCCTACCCAATTGTTACTCGATTAGTGTAGGTTATTGTATAGTGGAGGCAGGACATGTACAGGCCAACCTCACTTTAATACCTCTCTCTCTCTCTCTCCTCCCCATATATACTGGTGAGCGGACCCATTAGTAATTTTACGCCCATTAATCTCCCTCTCTAACCCCGAGGCTTGTTTTCCCCTCTCCCTCTCCCCTCTCCCTCCAGCACGAGTATCCTCCCCTCTCACCTCCCCTCTCACTTACTCTTTTATCACCTCTCTCTCTCTCTCTCTCTCTCTCCTTCTCTCTCTCTCGCTCTCTCTCTCTGTCAACCTTATCTTCTCGACTTTTTCATGACCTTTCTCTCCCTCTTCCTATCACCCCTCTTCTCTCACTCTTTCTTTTATCACTTTCTCTCCCCCTCACTCCTCCATCACCTCCCCGCCCTATCATCCTCCATTACAAGGTTCTTCTTCTTCTCTTTCTTTCCATTCTTTCACCTTACTTCCTACTTTCTCTTTCTTTCTTTCTTTCATCCATCAGGCGATAATTCCTTTCTACTGTTAACAAGTTCTAATTGATCCCTCCTGAACCGCTGCCTCAGACACACTTGACTAATAGGTGTCTGTCTGTCTGTCTGTCTGTCTGTCTGTCTGTCTGTCTGTCTGTTTGTATTCGTCTGTCTGTCTGCATCTGTCTGTCTGTCTGTTTGTGTTCAAGGTTTTTGAGTAAATACAGTCTCTTCTCTCTCTCTCTCTCTCTCTCTCACCCTAGGGTTCGGTAGGTCTGGCCACCATATGTTATACAGCCAGTCTCACCCAACACACAATTGCTTCGCCTCACTTTAACGATGTCTGTTTGTCAACGTTAAACACTGCGTCGTAAGACCACTTGTCCTGTTAACCAATGAGTGTGTGTGTGTGTGTGTGTGTGTGTTTGTTCTGGGAGAGAGAGAGAGAGAGAGAGAGAGAGAGAGAGAGAGAGAGAGAGAGAGAGAGAGAGAGAGAGAGAGAGAGAGAGAGAGAGAGAGAGAGAGAGACAGACAGACAGACAGACAGACAGACAGACAGACAGACAGACAGACAGACAGAGACAAACTCCACCATAACCTAATGTAAAAACTTATACATAAATATTTTCAGAGATGTAAAATGAAAACTCCGGGCTCCAAAAAGTAATGGCACATCTAATTGAATTTCCTTGTGTCTCAGGTTACGATTAATACACCGACGGAGAGTGTAGTGTGACCCCTGATTGATGAGGTCACGGAGAGTGTAGTGTGACCCCTGATTGATGAGGTCACGGAGAGTGTAGTGTGACCCCTGATTGATGAGGTCACGGAGAGTGCAGTGTGACCCCTGATTGATGAGGTCACGGAGAGTGTAGTGTGATCCCTGATTGATGAGGTCACGGAGAGTGTAGTGTGACCCCTGATTGAAGAGGTCACGGAGAGTGTAGTGTGACCCCTGATTGATGAGAGGTCACGGAGAGTGTAGTGTGACCCCTGATTGATGAGGTCACGGAGAGTGTAGTGTGACCCCTGATAGTGTGACCCCTGATTGATGAGGTCACGGAGAGTGTAGTGTGACCCCTGATTGATGAGGTCACGGAGAGTGTAGTGTGACCCCTGATTGATGAGGTCACGGAGAGTGTAGTGTGACCACCTGATTGATGAGGTTAGAGCAGTCTTTTTTCCATGCTGTTAAAAGTCTCTCTGATATATAGGAAAAAATTGTGAAGCAAAAAGAATAAAAAAAAAATAAGGTCTTTTTTAACCATTTCCTACTTAAGATTCGGTGAGATTTTAATATCAATAATTTATGTGATTATTTTTTTCAGATTTTTTTTTTTTAATTTTTGTGTTTTCATTGATATAGATTTTGTTTTTCTCTTATCATTTATTTACAAATTACCAATATTTCTCTTGTGTTGTTTTTATTCAATTTATATTTTAAACTATTCTGTATTTGTCTTCCCCGTATAAATTTTTGCCACGTCAGATTAGTTTCTTCGTCTGTAAATCATTCATAAAATTCATAATTCCTGTATTTCATGTTTCAGAGCCACTACAGCAACAGCTACACCAATCATTACATTACACAACTACAGCTTATGAGTTAATATCTCAGCGATGCACATATGTACTTGAGTAGTGTGTGTTTGTTTGTGTGTGTGTGTGTGTGTGTGTGTGTGTGTGTGTGTGTGTGTGTGTGTGTGTGTGTGTGTGTGTGATAAACAATGTATCAGTGGTCAACAAGAGAGACAGGTTGTGGGAGCATCGTGAGGTGAACTGCTATCATTCTAGGCTTCACAGATCAATCACAACCCAAGTCTTTTATTGTTATTGTTATTATTATTATTATTATTATTATTATTATTAGTAGTAGTAGTAGTAGTAGTAGTAGTAGTAGTAGTTTATGTTGAAAAATTTCACTCTATGTATGTATGTATGTATGTATGTATGTATGTATGTATGTACGTATGTATGTATGTATAAGAAATAAACTACAGACACACATAACCAAAACATCTACAAAAAACAATTAATTGTAAAAATACACAAAATCAATCAACTTTAATGGAAAATATATTTAAAATTAAATTAAACAATTGAAGAAATACAACAAAATACAATCATACAGTACAAAAAATAAAAAGAGGCTTGAAAAAATTCCTCTCTCAAATTGGCAGTTATTCATGGGAGGAAATCAAAATATCTACATTTTAAATCAGAGTATCTGAATTTTACATCAGGTAGCGAACACACCTGTCCGATTCTTTATTGTTAATCATTTTTGTTTTTCAATTACCGTGAAGTGTTTGTTTATTATATACTGAGATAACACTGTAGCTTTGTATATTGTAAGGTTTATTATTATTATTATTATTATTATTTTATTATTATTATACGTTTTACTTGACTTGATACATATATAGAGAAACACACACACACACACACACACACACACACACACACACACACACACACACACACACACACACACACAAAGATGCTACCTTAAGAAAATATCCTGTACAGAATCATTTGAATAATACTGTCATATTTTCACATTTATATTCCATAAGCTGGGCCGAGTGAGAGGGAGGGAGGGGGAGGGGAGAAAGGGACAGAGGCGTGGTGGAAGGGGCGTGGCTAATTCAAGCGTGGTGTTGGTGGGAGGGGAAGTGTAGTAGGGCTCTAGATGGGAGAGAAGAGGGAGGAAGGGAGGAAGGTAGTAGGTTTAGATGGAGAAAAGAGGGAGGGAGGGAAGAGTAGTAGGCCTAGATGGAAGAGGGAGGGAGGAAAGTAGTAGGCCTAGATGGAGAGAAGAGGAGGAGGTGGAAGAGGGTAGCCTAGATGGAGAGAAGAGGAGGAGAGAAATAGGCTGATGGAAAGGGGAGAAGGATGAAAGGCCCATGGAAGGAGAGAGAGAGAGAGAGAGAGAGAGAGAGAGAGAGAGAGAGAGAGAGAGGATCACTATGTATCAGAGCCACGTCAGGAGGCCGACCAACGCTGATAAATATTCATTGCTTGATGTATTTATGATTCTAAGCCAATGATTTTTTTTTTTTTGGGTGAAGAGGGGTTATCTCTCTCTCTCTGCTTATCGTATACATAAACATCCCCCCTCTCCACACACACACACACACACACACACACACACACACACACACACACACACACACACACCACACTAAATCATCAGCTTAATAAAACAACAAAAACATTACCAACACGTACCTATCAACAAATAACAACAACAACAACAATCGTAAAAAATAATCACATGAAAAAATCCTCAAACCATAACATTACACACAGCCAAAATACAAATAATAATACAATAAAAATACAGCTTTTATGAGTTGTATCTGAGTCGTGTTCATGCTAATAGCTTATGTATATATATTACAGACCCTGGCTGTAAACCTGGGGGGAGGGAAGGAAGGGAGGTATGTTATAAATATTTTTATTTTTTTATTCCTTATTTGTGACGTGTGATGGTTGGGTGGGTGGGTGGGGTGGGTGGGTGGGTGGGTGTGGGTGGGTGGTGGGTGAAATCCGTGTTTATGAGTAATCGTTGCCCTCTCTCAACAACCAAAACTAAACAACCAAATTATGCTCCTGAAAAAAATAAATTAAATTACACAAAAACGAAAACAAAAGACGAACGCCCCCCAAAAAATTCTCACATAAATAAAATAAATTCAACTGTGTCTCCTAGGTGAATAAAATGGAAGGAGGAAAGTGAGGGAGCTATTAAATATATCTCTCAGAATAAGTGAGTTTTTTCTGTGTGTTTTTAGATACCACAGTCGGGTGTCGTCTTTTGTCTCCAAACCTAACCTAACCAAACCTAACCAAACCTAACCAAGCCTAACCAAACCGAACCAAACCTAACCAAATCTAACCAAACCCAACCACCAGTACACTGCCACCACTACCATTCGTCACAATCACAACTACTAACCACCAGTATTAACTATTACACAACAGTACCATGACCACCAATACCATCACCACTACACCACCACCACCATCATTAACCACCACCATCACCACCATCACTACCGTCACCACCATCACCACCATCCGCTGCCCCCCTTCCCCAATACACTACAGTTACATCAGCACTGCGTCAAAATATCTGGCTTAACGTTTCCCCTCCATCAATATCAAATCAAACCGGCCCGACCACCCCCCAGCCAGCTACACTGCCACACCACCACAACTTCCGCCGCTACCACACCCTCTCTCTCTCTACCACACCCTCTACCACATATGGATACCTAACTATTATGTTATAAAATTAAAATATATACAGATGATACACAGACGCACACATATACATATACACAAACATATACGCACATATACACACCTCTCAACACCACTACACACCTGTAAAAACCTCCCCACACCAGTAAATACACCATCCCACACCTGTAAACACCCCACCCCACACCTGTAAACGTCACCCCACACCTGTAAACGCCACCCCACACCTGTAAACACCCCACACCTGTAAACGCCACCCCACACCTGTAAACACCCCACACCTGTAAACGCCACCCCACCTGTAAAAACCCCACACCTGTAAATGCTACCCCACATCTGTTCTGGAGAAGGTTAAGTTAATTCAGACATTCTCATCGTCATCATGGTCTGGCGCCCAGCTTCCACTTCTCATCAACACAAAGCGTATTTACAACATTTACAGACTCTCATATTTACACCTCACACTGTTGCATAAAGCCAGGAAACGTACAGTCAGTCCCTTTCACTACCGCGTTTACAGGGGCTCCTCGTTCAGGTTTTGTGCAGTGTGAATAATATGCGTGATCTATGCGTGAGGAGTTTAGTCAGTAATACGGCTCTTTCGTCCCTCATTACCGAGAGAATGACGCATAGATAATGAAAATGATGGGAGAGAGATTACCATTCGCTTCACAACCAGTACTACGTTACTACAGGTTCAAACTCATCCCAACCTTCCATTATATTCTACACGCGATGACCTCGAGGTGCGTGTGTGAGGCATAACAAGTGTTGACCCACGCCTCGCACGCCTTCCTCGAGCCTTCTACACGCCACCCACGCCTTCCCCGAACCTTAATATAAGCCTAACGCTGCAACCCTGAGTCATGACTAAAACACATACGCCTTATTGAATCTTGGTGTGTGTGTGTGTGTGTGTGTGTGTGTGTGTGTGTGTGTGTGTGTGTGTGTGTGTGTGTGTGTGTGTGAGTAGATGATGATTCACATACACCCTTTAATTACTGTTAAAAGTTCTCTCTCTCTCTCTCTTTCTTTCTCTCTCTCTAGTTCGTCCTTCCTCATGTCTTATTTTCTCTATTTGGATGATCTATCTGAGAGAGAGAGAAAAGTAATCAGGCCATCGGTATCTCTTTGTGTTAACCCAACCAATATCGGACATAATAATTCATGTGATATTTTTCAATCAATTTTAGCTTCGTCCACGAGAACAAAAAAATAAATCACTTTCCATTAAATGAAATATATATAAAGTTCACTAAAACTATAAATGAAAAAAATAAAAAATAAAAAATAGAAGAAACAGTGAGATTTCGTGTAGGATTGAAGGATAGTAGGATTGAAGGATTGAAGGATTGAAGGATTGAAGGATTGAAGGATTGTAGGATTGAAGGATAGTAGGATTGAAGGATTGAAGGATTGAAGGATTGTAGGATTGAAGGATTGTAGGATTGAAGGATTGAAGGATTGTAGGATTGAAGGATAGTAGGATTGAAGGATTGAAGGATTGAAGGATTGAAGGATTGTAGGATTGAAGGATTGTAGGATTGTAGGATTGTAGGATTGTAGGATTGTAGGATTGAGTTGAAGGTTGTAGGATTGAAGGTTGAGGTTGAGTTGGAGGATTGAAGGTTGGGATTTGAGTTGGGTTAGGATTGAAGGATTGTAGGATTGAAGGTTGTAGGATTGGTTGGGATTGAGTTGGAAGGTTGAGTTGAAGGATTGTAGGATTGGAAGGATTGGAAGGTTGAAGTTGAAGGTTGAGTTGGTAGGTTGAGTTGTAGGGATTGAGTTGTAGGATTGAAGGTTGGGTTGAAGGTTGGAGTTGGAAGGTTGAAGGTTGTAGGTTGAGTTGAGAGTTGTGGGAAGTTGAGTTGGAGGTTGAAGGTTGTAGGTTGAGGAGAGTTGGAAGTTGAAGGTTGAAGGATTGAGTTGAAGGATAGTAGGATTTAAGGATGGTAGGATTGAAGGATTGAAGGATTGTAGGATTGGAAGATTGTGGGTTTATAGGTTGAGTTGTAGGATTGGTTGTAGGATTGAAGGATTGGAAGATTGTAGGTTTATAGGATTGAAGGATTGTGGATTGGTTTGTAGTTGGCAGGTTGGAAGATTGTGGGTTTATAGGTTGGAAGGATTGTAGGATTAGGTTAGGTCGTTTGTAGGATTGAAGTTGGGATTGTGCGTTTGTAGGATTGTAGGATTGGAAGATTGTAGGTTTATAAGATTAAGGATTGAGTTGTAGGATTGGGATTGTAGGATTGAAGGATTGGGTGTAGGTTTATAGGATTGAAGGATTGAAGGATTGGTAGGTTGTAGGATTGTAGGATTGAAGGATTGGAAGATTGTGGGTTTATAGGTAAAGTTGAAGGTTGTAGGATTGGGGATTGAGGATTGGAAGATTGTGGGTTTATAGGATTGAAGGATTGTGGGATTGAAGGTTAAAGTTGTAGGATTGTAGGTTTGTAGGATTGAAGGTTAAAGGATTGTGGGATTGTGGGTTTGTAGGATTGGAAGGATTAAAGGTTGTGGGATTGTGGGTTTGGGGATTGAGGATTGGAAGATTGTGGTTTGTGGATTGTGGGTTTGTAGGATTGATTGAGTTGTGGGATTGAAGGATTGGAAGATTGTGGGTTTATAGGATTGAAGTTGAAGGATTGAGTTGTGGGTTTGTGGATTTGAGGATTGAAGGATTGTAGGATTGTAGGATTGAAGGATTGTAGGATTGTAGGTTTGGAAGTTGTGGGATTGGAAGATTGTGGGTTTATAGATTGAAGGATTGTAGGATTGTACGTTTGTAGGATTTGGATTGGAAGATTGTAGGTTTATAGGTTAAAAGGGTGAAGGATTGTGGGTTTGTAGGATTGGAGGATTGAATTAGTGAAGGATTGTAGGATTGAATTTTATTATTATCGATTGCAGGGAAAGGAATGAAAGTGTGAATGCCATTTAAAATGATTCGATTTGATTATAAGCGATTGAGTATAAGGTTAGGTTAGGTTAGCTTAGCTTAGCAGGTTAACAGCAGGTTTAGGTTAGGTTGGTTAGCTTAGGTTAGCTTAGTTTAGTTAGCAGGTTAGCAGGTTAGGTTAGGTTAGGTTAAGCTAAGCAGGTTGAACAGCGGTTTAGGTTAGGTTAAGTTGGCTTAGGTTGGCTTGGTTAGGTTAGGTTAGGTTGAGGTTGGGTTGGGTTGGGTTGGGTTAGGTTAGGTTGAAAGACAGTTCACTATAAGCTAAAATGTAGGTGAGATAACATTAACAATTATACACCAACAACTAACATGAGTATTATGAGAACAAATTCTATCACAAAATTAGATGCAAAAAAATGAGAAAAAAATGTATCAAAATATTCATCAGTTGAGGACAAAAACACTGAACAAATATGAAATGTTGGGAAAAACAGAGAAAAGGAAAACATGTGAGAATTTCTTTATCACAGAGGGGATAAAGGGAAAAGTCGGAATAAACAGAAAGGAAATTAAAAACATGAATGTATAAATCGTATTCGTGTGTGTGTGTGTGTGTGTGTGTGTGTGTGTGTGTGTGTGTGTGTGTGTGTGTGTGTGTGTGTTTTACTTGTGTAAATTTATATAACAAAAAGTGAATCTGAGACGAAAGCCAGAGTGATCCATTAAAACACACACACACACACACACACACACACACACACACACACACACACACACACACACACACACAAAACACACATTCTCATTTTTTCTATTTCTCCATTATCTACCTATCTCTTTCTTTCTTTCTCTTCCTTCCTCCATTTCTCTTCATACCTTCATAAACTTATAAATTCTCTCTATTCTCATTACTTTTCATATCTTTTCCTTATCCCATATTTACCTTCTAATATCTATTACATTAGTATTATGTTTTTTCCCTAAGCCTTAATTACAACTTGGGACACGAGAGAGGTGAACGCACGAGTAAGTGAAACGTGGGGAGTAAACACCGTAGAGTTTTATACGCTATACCTCGTAAGTACAGTCGTATTATATTGAGGATAATTAGTTTGATTTACCTGAAGATTAGACACCCTAGTTTATTTTACCCTGACGATTAAACACACTAATGCTATATCTGGGTTGGGTTAGTCTGTCTGTCTGTCTGTCTGTCTGTCTGTCTCCTAAATATCCAAACATTTGCCGAAACATAAACAAAGGAAAAAACTACACAAAAAGACACAATAAACATTACATAACTGACCTGACCTGACCTGACCTGACCTGACCTGACCTGACCTGACCTGACCTGACCTGACCTGGTGTGTGAGCTGGCCTGGGCTGCCTGACCTGACCTGACCTGGCAGACCTGACCTGACTTGGGCTGGGTTTGAAGGCAGATCCACTAAACTTAGGTGAAGGAGACATAGAGCTAATTGGCTAGAGGCTCATCAATAGAAGTGGGGTGGGGGAGTTGAGAAGAGGAGGGAGGAGGGCTGGAGGAGGGAGAAGGAGGGGGGAGGAAGAGAAGGAGGGCTGGAGGAAGGGGAGAGAGGAGGAGGCTGGGAAGGAAGAAGGAGGGCTGGAGGAAGGGAGAGAAGGAGGCTGGGGAAGGGGGAGAAGGAGGGAAGGAGGGTGAGGAAGTAACCCGTGAGAATTCAAGAAGGAAGTTAAGGTGAAGAAGGAGAAGGAGATAGACTGGGTTGGAATGAGGAAGGAGAGTAGATGAGAAATAAGGAAGAAAGTGATGAAGAAGAAGATGAGAGGAGAAGTAATGGGAGGGAGGAAATGGAAGAAACAACCTTGGGGAAGGGAAGGAAGGAAGGGATGGAAAGGAAAGGAAGGGAAGGGAAGGGAAGGGAAGGAAGGAAGGAAGGAAGGGAAGGAAGGAAGGGAAGGGAAGGAAGGAAAGGGAGGAAAGGAAAGGAAAGGGAAGGAAGGAAGGAAGGGAAGGAAGGATGGAAAGGAAAGGGAAGGGAAGGAAGGAAGGAAGGGAAGGAAGGGAAGGAAGGGAAGGGAAGGGAAGGGAAGGGAAAGGAAGGATGGAAAGGAAAGGGAAGGGAAGGAAGGGAAGGGAAGGAAGGGAAGGGAAGGGAAGGGAGAAAGGAAGGGAAGGGAAGGGAAGGAAGGAAGGAAGGGAAGGGAAGGAAGGGAAGAAGAATAAAGCACTTGAGGAACTAAGCCTTGAAACGATGACCTGGGATGGGGAGAGTTTTCTTAAAGGCACGTTGCTGTGTTGAGAGAGAGAGAGAGAGAGAGAGAGAGAGAGAGAGAGAGAGAGAGAGGAGGAGAGAGAGAGAGAGAGAGAGAGAGAGAGAGAGCTGTGGTCCCTAATTAGTGGAGTATTGTAGAAGGAAGTGAGGCCAAAAGCAGATTACGCGACCATGAAAATTGTAAAAGATCATTGTATCAAGAAAGTGCTATCCTACTTAACTATGGCCGTATTTTATGTCTCATTTCTCCACGAGTTTAATAAGGAATTTCGACCCAAGTAGCTTAGTGACTGAGAGAGATTGTTATTATTATTATTATTATTATTATTATTATTATTTTATTATTATTATTATTATATCATCATACAATATATCATTCTGGTAGTTAGGATGATTATAGTGTCATGAATGTACTAACCCACAAAGATTAATATTTCATCATCAATTCATAGGTAATTCGATCATCCTGACACACAAAAGAATGATTAAAACTAAAATTTATCATCCTTTCCATTGAGTCTATATTAATACACAAACCCCAAGATTTTCGACCATCCTGTAAAGTGTAAGTAATAAGGTTTATACACTGTAGGCAAAAGAGTGTTATCCTTCTAAACGAACATTTTTCTTTGTCTTTTTAAGTTTTTGATTCTCATTTCCAAACCACAGGAAGATCGACCATCCTGTTAGCCATCGGACCGTCGAATCATCGGTCTAATGTGGGCACCATTTTCAGTCAATAAATTGAAGAGAGAAGTAATTTACTGGGCACATGTGTGTGGAGGGTGTGACGGTGTGGGAAGGGTGTGACGGTGTGGAGGGTGGACGGTGTGTGGGGAGGTGTGACGTTGTGTGAGAGGGTGTGACGGTGTGGAGGGTGTGACGGTGTGTGGGGGGAGGGTGTGGATGTGAGGGAGAGGGTGTGACGGTGTGTGGGAAGGTGGACGGTGTGTGGAGGGTGTGACGGTGTGTGGGAGGGTGTGGACGCTGTGTGGGAAGGGTGTGACGGTGTGTGGAGGGTGTGGACGGTGTGTGGGAGGGGTGTGACGGTGTGTGGGGAGGTGTGACGGTGTGTGGGGAGGTGGTGTGACGGTGTGGAGGGTGTGACGGTGTGTGTGGGGAGGTGACGGTGTGGAGGGTGACGGTGTGTGGGGAGGGTGTGACGTTGTGTGGAAGGGTGACGGTGTGTGGAGGGTGTGACGGTGTGTGGGAGGGTGACGGTGTGTGGGGAGGTGTGACGGTGTGTGGGGAGGTGACGTTGTGGGAAGGGGTGGTTGTGGAGGGTGTGACGGTGTGTGGGGAGGGTGTGACGGTGTGTGGGGAGGGTGACGGTGTGTGGGGAGGGACGGTGTGTGGGGTGTGACGGTGTGTGGGGAGGTGGGACGGTGTGTGTGTGGAGGTGGGACGGTGTGTGGGGAGGTGACGGTGTGTGTGGAGAGGGTGTGACGGTGTGTGGAGAGGATGTGACGGTGTGGAGGTGACGTGGAGGGTGTGACGGTGTGTGGGGAGAGGGTGTGACGGTGTGTGGAGGGTGTGACGGTGTGTGGGGAGAGGGTGACGGTGTGTGTGTGGGGAGGGTGTGACGGTGTGTGAGGGTGTGACGGTGTGTGGGAGGGTGTGACGGTGTGTGGAGGGTGTGACGGTGTGTGGGGAGGGTGACGGTGTGAGGTGTGACGGTGTGGGGAGGGTGACGGTGTGTGGAGAGGTGTGACGGTGTGGGAAGGGTGTGACGGCAGGTGGAGGTGACGTTGTGTGGAGGGTGTGACGGTGTGGGGAGGTGATGCTGGTGGAGAGTGTGGGGACGGTGTGTGTGGAGAAGGAACATGACACAAACACACACACATACGAAACAAAACAAACACCCACATACAACACAAACAACCCGCACCTCCACTCACACCCCCCCACCACCACCCATACACCAATCAGCATCTCATTACCACTAACTTCATTCACTAATTCATAAAGACTAACACGACCTACAGGTAAAAATTATCACCTGCAGTTCACCTGAGTTTGGCAGGACCCATTAAGGAGAAGTGTGTGTATCCGTCTTACTGTGTGATTGGTTGTGACGATACTGGCTTTTCTTCTTCACTTCTCTCTTTCTTCTATCTTCTCTCTCTTCTTCTCTCTTCTTCTTCTCTCCTATTATTATTGTTTATGGGACAGGAAGACAACATAACACACGGAGAAGTGATGAGGGGAAGGGAGAGAGAGAGAGAAAGAGAGAGAGAGAGAAAGAGAGAGAGAGAGAGAAAAAGAGAGAGAGAGGGAGGAAAAGAGAGAGAGAGAGAGAGAGGAGAGGGAGAGAGAGGGAGAGAGAGAGAGAGAGAGAGAGAGAGAGAGAGAGAGAGAGAGAGAGAGAAGACACACTGGGAAAGAAAGGAAACTTGGCTAATAGGGCAATGGTCCATTTAACCACCCCCCCTCCCTTCCACCGCCACATCCTTCCTCTCTCCCTTCCCTCCCCCTCCTCTTCCTCCCCTGTCCTCTCTCCTCTCCTTCTTCTCTTTTCTCCCCCTCCCTTCCTTTCCTTGCCCTCTCTTCTCTTCCCTCCCACGACACACACACAGTTTCTCTTCCTCTCCATCCACACCTCTCCCATCCTTCCCTCTCTCCTACCTCCCCTTCCCTCCCCTGCACATCTCTGAGCTAAATCTTCCCACTAATGACTACTCCCAGGTGCTTGGTCGGTCAAGGAAACTGCCGGAGTGACTGACAGTGTCCTGGCCTAGATGGGATGACTCAATTGGTGTGTTCCTCACCTGACCTGACCTGACCTGACCTGACCCTAATTATAGTATTGACCCTAAAGGTTAAATGTACCTTGTTTGTGTGTGTATTATGAGGACCCTGAAATGTGAGTTTGTTTTGGTTGAGTTGTCATGAAATCAGGATCCGAAAATTGGCTTAGTTTTGAGAGGAGAGAGAGAGAGAGAGAAAATAAGAGAGACAGACATCTCCTCCCCCAACACACACGCTAGCCAACTTTGGGTTACTGTCGTGTCTGGGCGCCGCTGTGTCTCCAAGAGAGCTTCAGTAACTCCCAAATGTTCGTCTTTATCTTGTTATCTGTTTATGTATCGTGTGATGATAAGTTAGGTTAGGTTAGGTTACATACATACATACATACATACATACATACATACATACATACATACATACATACATACATACATACATACGGCTGGCCACTTACATGTTTCCTCACACAGCATAAAAAGTTAGTGATTTTCTCCACCGTGATTGGATATTTGCATGACTGGACGAGATATGAGTGACTGACTGTAATATACATGGCTGTGATGCATGACTGAGTGTGTGTGTGTGTGTCAGCCCCCTACAGCTCCAAAACACAAAACCATTCAACCAAACATTTTTTTTCATTTATACCAGAAACATATAAATTCCCCTGATAAAAAATAAATAACATACAAATTATCATTCATTTATGATATATATATATACAAGTAAATCACTAGTTGCGGTGATTCAGTTATAGCTTGATAATCAAAGGAAGAAGAAAACACGAACTTCGTGTTTTTTTCTTTCCTTGATATAATTATATATATATATATATATATATATATATATATATATATATATATATATATATATATATATATATATATATATATATATATATATATATATATATATATATATCCATAATACTTTTATCACTTATTTTCATTTGAGGTAAAAATATGCAAATAATATAAATGCTCT
>NW_024748870.1:6504036-6506596 GCF_018991925.1 Homarus americanus
CACTACACTAACTCAGGCTTATAATAAACTATACGTGATAAATACTGAATAAACGATGAGAATTTATAGACAAATATAATAGTGAAAGAAGATTAGAATCTATGAAAAAAATATAAACTTTGTAGAGAAAAAATAACAACAAATTTTATTTAAATGTTAAAATACGGAATAAACTTTAAAATCGAGAGAAGAAATTAAACCTTTTAAATCACAGAGAACTAATGAATAAACTCACAATTCCATGAGTAAAAAAAAATATCGTTTCGAAAAGATTCCAGATTTAACTCTTTTCAAAACTCCCTGAACATAGAGAGGAGGAGGGAGAAGAAGAGAAGGAGGAGCAGAGAGAGAGAGAGAGAGAGAGAGAGAGAGAGAAAATCCACACGCCTCTCCTGCCCATCATCAAACCAGAATTCAATAATAATCCTCCACCATCCAGGATCCTACACTTCATGTACCTAACTGGGGGATCAAAGGACATATCCTACTGGTTACCTTAATGTACAACACACAGTCAGGAGTCAAGATGGCGGTGGATTGCCTAAGACTCTAGGAAGGGTGTAACTTGTTTTGGTTTTTTTATACAAGTAGTGGTGATGGTGTTAGTAGTAGTGATAGTAGTAGTAGTGATAGTAGTAGTAGTGATAGTAGTAGTAGTTAAAAAAAAAAAAAAAAAAAGAGTAGTAGTAGTAGTCTCGTCGATATTCTTTTTCTTTTGTAACAATAGATTCCACCTTGTCAAACGTTGGTTTACATTTTTCATCTTGTGCAAAAATACAAGGGGATTATGATCCGTAAACACTTGGATCGGTATGCCTGACCCCCTCAAATAAACATCAAAATGGTTCAAACTTATAATCAATGCCAATGTTTCTTTCTCAATTGTACTATAGTTTTTCTGATACAAAAGAAACTTCTTTGAAAAATAACAAGTAGGATACTTAACATCATCTCTCTCTTGCATTAAAACTCCACCAGCTCCATAATCACTAGCATCTACATACAATTTAAATGATTTATCATAATTTGAAGTAGAAAGTATGGGTGCACTTATAAGTATCTCTTTCAATATTTTAAAAGCTTCATCACAATGAACACTCCACACAAATTTGACTTTCCTTGACAACAGATTGGTTAATGGTAAAGCAGTGGTTGAGAAGTTCTTACAAAACCTACGGTAATATCCACTGATACCCAGAAATCTTAATAATTCTCTTCTCTTTGTAGGTGCAAGAAATTTCACAGTACTTTCCACCTTTGCATTAATTGGTTTGACACTTTCCTGACCAACAACATAACCTAGATATTCTACAGTTGCTTCAGCAAATTCACTCTTTACAAGGTTTACAGTCAAGTTTGCTTGATTCAATTTGTTAAGTACTTCTCTGATTAAATACAAATATTCTTCTCAAGTTTTTTAATACAGTACAATATCATCTATACTGTATACACAGAACAACCTTTAACATCATACAATACTTGATTAACTAATCTTTGGAAAGTACTACCGGTGCTTTTCATACCAAAGGGTAACACTTCATACCGATATAAACCATCCATAGGCACAAATATCCTTTCAAAAAATCCATCTTAGTTACAAATTTAGCATCTCCTATCTCGTCAATACAATTACCCACTTTTAGAATAGGATATGAGTCAGCTTTGGTTACATTATTTACTTTTATGTAATCAGTACAAAATCCAAATGAAATACCATCAGGTTTAGTCACCAATACACACAGTGAACTCCAAGGGCTGTTACTTCTTTCAATCATATCATCAGCAAGCATATACTGTACTGCTTTTCTCATTATCTTGTAGTGGATTCCTCCCCTACAAACGCTGTTGTCGCTGAGTAGCCGACCCCGCGAATTCCCCAGTGTATGCCTCGTGGTCTAGGTCAACCAGCGCCGCCTTACATGACGGAGGTCAACTATTAAGCCACGCCTACCCCCGCTATATAAGACCTGACCTCGTGGTGACCGACCTCTCTTTCTACCTACAGCCAGTCTTCAAGTAACACCACCTCCTCTGCTCCTGCCTGGCGGCCCTCGCTCCCGCCGGCGAGCATGGCGACCCACAAGCTGGTCCTCCTCTGAGCACCCTCACCAACCAGCTCTTTCTACATCTCGCTTGTAACCATGCTGCCTTCCCAGCACCAAGCTGCACTGTACATCCAATACAACATGTATACAGAGAGCACATTGTGAGTTTCCTTTCTCCATCCCATCCTGAGTGTGAACAAAATATCCCATAACCCCACAATTGGTGACCCCTGGAGCCATGAACACTGCACTCCTTTCGGCTGCCTGACTCCTGGAGCAAAGAAGATCGTCCTGCTTCCTGCCAGCTAAGGCCAATCACCTTACCCGCACCACGTGCTACCCCACTCCTCCACGACGACACCACCCGCACCATGTGCCACCCCACTACGACACGTCGACACCGCCTGCACCACGTGCTACCCCACTACGACACGACGACACCAACCGCACCACGTGCTAACCCCACTACGACACCATCTCACGACCGTGTAATACACTTCCGCAAGAATGGACGG
>NW_024748870.1:6506696-6529839 GCF_018991925.1 Homarus americanus
TCAAGAAGACTCAAACAATTGACCTCTGGCTCTCTTATGTCAACACGACCATCTGCAAGTTTGGTGAGAAGTTTACCATCCTTGTTACTGGCTCATACTATCTGATATCCTGAGAATGTTGTTCACATCACACCGTATCCAGTTGTTGATGTAATGAACTGATCTCTGTGTTGTTCAGTCTCAAATCTATTAAAATTTATCAACAATTAACCAGTGTATTAGTCTGTTCTAAACTTGCATGTCACTATGTTGAAATGTCCTGAAGGACTTCTTCTCATATGTATATATTTTTATATCACTTTTACTTTGTATTATTTGTTATCAAGTTACCCATTTCTGAATATGAAACTATATTTTAGTCTTCCAGCTCATGTTTTTAATTAAACCTTTATATTATTATATATTGTTATATTATGTATTAAACAAATCAGAGTGGATAATTAGATTAAAATTAGTTAGGTTCAGTGTTCATATCTCTGCTCTAGCATCACCTGGTTCAAACTTTCGCCTTCAAGTAAACTCACCACTAGGGTCAAGGTCAGACTAAATTTACATTGTTAATAGTTCCAATTGATCAATGAATATTATCAGTATAATAAATTATTTTTATTACGTATTGTCACGTGTTGAGGTTCAGTTAGTAAAGAAAGAATCATCCAGGTGAAAAATGAACTGAGGTATGAGGAGCACCATGATGGCTCGTCCCTCCACTATATTGTATCACATTTATTCATTGCAGAGAACATATCATTTTTACGCCTTTTTTCTGATTGTCAACGTAATAAACATTAAAGTTCATCATTTTGAAAAATAAATTTATTAATATAGTTTTCTTGGTGTATGTAATGCACTTGACATTTATTTACATGATCTGAGTTGCTTACCATTTATCAAAAGTAGTTATGTTAAAATCAAATGGATGATGTAACATGAAAAATATACATCTTGTTATATATATAGGCCATGTCATTTTTGGCTGCACCAAGCTATATCTCACTGGTTTATTGACTTGCTCACTCTTCTCGACTGATAAAAATAATCTGTATGAACAACTCCACGCAAAATAACTCTCAGCCTTAGCTTTGTCTATTTGAACATTATAATTTTAAACAGAGGTCGATGTACTGCACCTGCACCTAAGCTACTTATTTATTTTTTATACAAACACGAATGTCATAGAAAACGGACCTAAAAATTCCAATTCTCATCTGGGTTCCATTGTTTATTTATACGGGAGAGTTAGACTAATGCACAAGATTTGCTCCTTATTGCCTCTTAAATAAATCGTTCTAAGTAATATTAAACACTCTTAAATAAGGTACTTGAAACCTTTGAGATCCAGTTATGATTAAATTCCATGCAGGAGAGAAACACAGATGCATAATGAAGGCCTTTGATTCAATAACTCATTCCAGTGAACTATGAATGATAATTTAGTGGCCGTAATGTGCTGGAGGCAAGTACCTTACATCGGGCCTGTAATGAAAGGCCTCGTATTCATGACGATTTACTGCACTGTATTTATAAGCAACTTGATCTAGCAGCGGGTCAGGAATAATGGAACTCATTATAAAAGTCTGGATAATAATTTAGAAATGTGAGTTGCCTGGGGAATTTATTCTGTAAGGCTTTGGTTAACGTTTCAAGTGTGTGTGTGTAATCCCCACCTGCAGTATGCGACTCTGGCAGTAAGTGAAGATACTGTACCCACAATATACTATCGTACATATAAGGTAACATATTCTCGTGAACATAAAGAGATCCCCAGGTTGATTCATAGTGTTTCTGATGACACTGTCTTCTGTTTCTCTTGACTCTCACACCTGTTTCTGTACTGACAGTTAAGAGACCTCTGTAGCAACTCTCTACCCATTTTTCTTATCCACAGAACTGTAGTACACACTGGCCATCATCATCCCGGGCAACACAGCCACAAGTTCATACCTGGAGCTGGTAGATGCCTCGCCCACTGAGGGTCACAGTTCGAGGTTGAATAGCCGCAATTAGAAATTGTGAGGGCATTGTAACGGCACCAAGTGTGAGCTTATTCAAGACCAGACTTGACCAACACTGGTGTCGGTACAGATACATTGAGGGAGCCCGTATTGCCAACAGTAACAGACATGACCGATCGACCAAGCAACGAGCCGATCAGTGGTGAAGAGGATAAAGTAAGTTTGTTCCCCAGTCTGTTGTTTTGATCGCAATTGTGATCTGTAAACTCCACCACAACGAAGGTTAAGGTTCAGAGAAAATTATAATGCAAAAAACATTTAGATTTGTAAAATGATTTAGGTGTATTAATGATAAAATGTTGGGACCGTGACATGGATATAGATGTATGGGAAATATTATTAAAAACTCGTAAGTTAAAATATAATGAGGATAATGTCTTTTATACTGAAATGAAAGTATAGAAACCAAGAGTGTCCTTATAAAATATTTAGTCGGACACAAGAAAAGAGAGAAAATGTGATTAAGTCATGAAAATACATGTAAAAAAAACAATCACTATATGGAAAATTTAAAAGTAAAATTGTTTACCTTCTGTTTACCTTTTGTCTCGAGCACGTGTGAAGGAGACCTGCAGAAATAAGTACACAATCCCCAAAAACTATTAAATAATGTAAATGTTTTAGTGACATGGTGTCTCTATAAACTGGTCATATTCTGCATTAAATTAAAAACTCGTTGTTTATGATAAGGTTTTGTAAGACTATTTTAACTAGTTCTGTAACTGGTGAGATTCAGTTTAGAACATTCTGAGACTGTCACTGGTCTATAAAGAACTTCATGTCACCTTTGACCATCACATGGCTGAGTGTTCTTACAAAGGACTCTAACGTTGACAAGTTTTTATTTTGTCAGCTTTTATAATCCAAACATACAGTAAAGGAATCCAACATAATTTCTTAGTGATTTTAAACTAAGAGTCTGATTATATGCAAGAACACCTCCATGATCCAGAAGAGTTAACAATGAGCACCAGCAGAAGACCAAGCATGCTAGGGTAGGCAGGGGTCGCGGGAGGGATGGGAGGGGAGGATAACATGCGGGGCAGGGTCGACACAAGCGCGCGCGCCAACACCTAGTCCTCTAACACTACTAACCCAGTAAATTAGGTTTATCAGTAGTTAGTTTTACTCCTACAGCTCATCTTAATGTATCTATCTTCGCTCATAAAAATACTTTTATTGAAACAAGAATTTAATGAAGAAAGACTTCAATTATATCATAATGAAACAATGCAATAATCCAGCAACTAAGACAAGTGCTGGGACGCCCCACCAGGACCCGTGGCACTACTGGGACACACTGGTGGCTTCATAGTGCTTTTGTTTCTACTGAAGGTGCAGGCAAGTATAAGACTCCGGCACAAGTACCTTGATGTGAGGTAAAGTTTAGATGGAGGAAAGTTGTATTTATTTTATTCAGGTAACAGGGCTGGGAGATGTTTGAAGACAGGGCATCAGCGCTGTAAACAATGACTGACTTGGCCATAATTCGTCTCAGATTATTATTATTATTTTCATGATAAGCTTCAACATTCCCGAGACACCATCAACAGTCTGAGGCATCAGCATCCGCTCCCTATCTTTAACTGTTCCACTAACCATCGTTAGTGTCCGCCAACTATCAGCCTCTTGCTAACCATCGTTAGCGTCCCACTAACCATTGCGAGCAGCACCATGCTTGCTGGTCAGGAGTCTGGGTGGTAACGGGAAGCGGGAGGCGTGATAACTTACTGTACAACTGGTTGAGGTGACCGTCGGTGTCAGCGCAGCAAGTCGACTAGGTGCAGTCCTCCGCCAGGCGGCTGGACTCTCTCCAGCTGCGACACCTGCAACGACAAACTCACTCACTACACCTGTAACAACACACTCACTACACCTGTAACAACACTCACTACACCTAACACCACTACACCAAAACACACTCCTACACCTAAAACTCACTACACCTAAAACACACTTCACTACACCTGTAACAACACACTCACTACACCTGTAAAAACACACTACTACACCTGTAAAACACACTCACTACACCTGTAAAACACACTCACTCTCTCCAAACTCGTGACGTCAGGTTCACATACATCAGAAGACAACCTTTGAGAGCTCATGCTCTCACCACTTCAGAGTTAAATGGAATTTCAACTATAAACAAAATTTAGGCAGTTTGATACAGTACACTGTATACTATGTCGTCAGCACTACAGTTGATCATCTTAACTTCCCCAACAATAATATTAGGTAGCCATTCACAACTGGATAGACTATGGGCCCTGTGGCATCAAACCAGAACATTAGGATTAAAAACAAACATGATATCCACTCGCCCGATGCACCTCACATAATAATAAATAAGATAATTCCGAGCACCCACCCACATACATTAGTACAATGGTGTTTTTTCCACCTGGGTACGATCTACCTAGAGTGACAGACTAAGACGGCCAGAAAGCAAGGAAACTAATTAAAAGATTCTTGAGTTCAGTGGCAAAGAGAAGAGTCTCAAAGTTTCATTAATCAAAGTTAATGGAATGAGTGGAATGAAGGTTAATGGAACGAGTTGAATGAGATGATTAACCAGAGTGGGCTGGTGGCCCCTAGCAGTAACCTCACGCCCACCCACTAGCACAACCACTCTGCTAGCCCTCACACGCCACCCACTAGCCCTCACACTCTACCACTAGCCTAACCTAACCTGAGAAACGAAAAATCGTGTAAATCCAAAGACAATGAATTATTTTAACTGAGAGAGAGAGAGAGAGAGAGAGAGAGAGCATATCTCACCTGTTCCAGCTCCAGCTTGTCCAGTACGCCATTATTGTTAGTGTCGAACTTTGAGAACATGAGACCCACTAAGTACTCCTCCTCAGAGCCACGACCTTTCTTGCCATAAGCCGAGGTGATGATACACCACCAGGTTATCCTGAAGGTGAAACAACGATAAGTATATAGAGGAAACATAACATAGAGAAGAAATGTTTGGTGTGTTGAAATAGTGATAGATGGAAATATAGTGTTGATAATACGTGATAGATGAGAATATAGTGTTGATAATACGTGATAGATGGGAAATATAGTGTTGATAATACGTGATAGATGGGAAATATAGTGTTGATAATACGTGATAGATGGGAAATACAGTGTTGATAATACGTGATAGATGGGAAATATAGTGTTGATAATACGTGATAGATGGGGAATATAGTGTTGATAATACGTGATAGATGGGGAATATACACTATATGGTAGTAATAATACAGTAAAACCTCCATATAACGAACTTCTTTCTTCATATAATCCATTAGATGGGGATTTCACATCAAACAAACCCTCGATATAATGGACTTTCATCTGTAAGTAGTCCGTTAAATCGAGGTTTCACTGTACATAGAAAAGAATGAATATAAGAACACAGAGATTATCCTTCCTGCTTTGTTACCATGGATAAGTCCGGCTAAAAACTGTCCGTGTGTGTGTGTGTGTGTGTGTACCATGGAGATGCTTTATGGCTGAAAATATAATGGGTTATGAGCGATATTAAAGATAGGTATGCCTGAAATTAGAGAAAGGACACTGGAATATGTCTGATTAAATAAAGTTATCACTGCCTTACCTTAAGGTATGTAGCAGTAAATACCTTGACTCTTAATGAGTTACACCTGCTGGAGACTAACCAATCAGATGACGAGTAGCACCTTGAACCTCCCTGCCTCTCCACTTCCTTCCCACCTTCCTTCCTCCTTGCCTTCCACTTCCTTCCCACCCTTCCTCTCCTCCTTGCTTCTCCACTTCCTTCCACCTTCTTCCTCTCCCTGCCTTTCCACTTCCTTCCCACCTTCCTCTCCCTCCCCTGCCTCTCCACTTCTTCCCACCTTCTCTCCCTCCTGCCTCCTTCCTTCCCACCCTTCCTCTCCTCCCTGCCTCTCCCTTCCTTCACCTTCCTCTCCCTCCCTGCCTCTCCACTTCCTTCCCACCCTTCCTCTCCTTCCCTGCCTCTCCACTTCCTTCCCACCACCTTCTCTCCCTCCTGCTCCCTCCTTCCCACCCCTTCTTCTCCCTCCCTGCCTCCACTTCCTTCCCACCCCCTTCCTCTCCCCTCCCCTGCCTCTCCCCTCCTTCCCACCTCCTTCCTCTCCCCTCCTCCTCTTTCCACTTCCTTCCCACCCCCTTCCTCTCCTCCCCTGCCTTTCCACCTTCCTTCCCACCCCCTTCCTCTCCCTCCCCTGCCTCTCCACTTCCTTCCACCCCCTTCCTCTCCCTCCTTGCTCTCCCTTCTTCCCACCCCTTCCTCTCCTTCCCTGCCTTTCCCACTTCCTTCCCACCCTTCCTCTCCCTCCCTGCTCTCCACTTCCTTCCCAACCCCTTCCTCTCCCTCCCCTGCTCTCCATTTCCTTCCCAACCCCCTTCCTCTCCCCTCCCTGCTTTTCCACTTCCTTCCACCCCTTCCTCTCCCCCTCCCCTGCCTCTCCACTTCCTTCCCCACTCCTTCCTCTCCTCCCCTGCCTTCCCTTCCTTCCCACCCCTTCCTCTCCCTCCTGCCTCTCCACTTCCTTCCCACTTCTCTCCTCCCCTGCCTTTCCACTTCCTTCCCACCCCCTTCCTCTCCCTCCCTGCCTTTCCACTTCCTTCCACCCCCTTCCCTCCCTCCCCTGCCTCTTCCCTTCCTTCCCACCCCTTCCTCTCCTCCTTGCCTTTCCACTTCCTTCCCACCCCCTTCCTCTCCCTCCTTGCCTCTCCACTTCCTTCCCACCCCCTTCCTCTCCCTCCTTGCCTTTCCACTTCCTTCCCACCCCCTTCCTCTCCCCTCCCTGCCTTCCACTTCCTTCCCACCCCTTCCTTCCTCTCCCTCCCCCCTGCCTCCACTTCCTTTCCCATTCCCTTCCCTCCTCTCCCTGCTTTGTTTCCACTCCTTTCCACCCCTTCCTCTCCCTCCCCTGCCTCTCCACTTCCCTTCCCACCCCCTTCCTCTCCCTCCCCTGCCTTTCCACTCCTTCCCACCCCCCTTCCTCTCCCTTGCCTTTCCACTTCCTTCCCTTCTCTCCCTCCCCTGCCTCCACTTCCTTCCCACCCCCTTCCTCTCCCCCTCCTGCCTTTCCACTTCCTTCCACCCCCCCCCTTCCTCTCCCTCCCCTGCCTTCCACTTCCTTCCCACCTCCCCTCCCTCCCCTGCCTCTCCACTTCCTTCCCCCCCCTCCCTCTCCCTCCCCTGCCTCTCCACTTCCTTTCCCACCCCCCTTCTCCTCTCTCTCTCCCCTCCCCTGCCTTCCACTTCCTTCCCACCCTCCTCTCTCCCTCCCCTGCCTTTCCACTTCCTTCCCACCCCCCTCCTCTCCTCCCCTGCCTCTCCACTTCCTTCCCACCCCCTTCCTCTCCCTCCCCTGCCTTTCCACTTCCTTCCCACCCCCTCCTCTCCCTCCCTGCCTTTCCACTTCTTCCCACCCCCTCCTTCCCTCCCCTGCCTCTCCACTTCCTTCCCACCCCCCCTCCTCCCTCCCCTGCTTCTCTCCACTTCCTTTCCCACCCTTCCTCTCCCTCCCTGCTCTTCCACTTCTTCCCCACCCCTCCTCTCCCTCCTGCTTACTCCTTCTTCCCACCCCTCCTCTCCCTCCCCTGTCCACTTCCTTCCCACCTCCTCCTCCCCCCTCCCTGCCTCTCCACTTCCTCCCCTCCCTCTCCCTCCCTGCCTTCCACTTCCTTCCCCCCCCCTCCCTCTCCCTCCCCCCTGCCTCTCCACTTCCCTTCCCACCCCCTCCCTCTCTCCTCCCTGCCTCTCCACTTCCTTCCCACCCCCTTCCTCTCTCCCTCCCCTGCCTTTCCACTTCCCTTCCCACCCCTCCTCCTCTCCCTCCCTGCTCCTCTCCACTTCCTTTCCCACTTCTCCTCTCCCCTCCCTGCCTCTCTCTCCACTTCCTTCCCACTTCTTCCTCTCCCTCCCCTGCCTTCTTCGCTCCCCCCCTCCCACCTGTTTTTTGTCCTCGTGCACAACACAGAGACAAGATTTTGACTTAGTTACGAAGATGTAAAAACACAATTTTATTATCTGTTGACAGAGAACACGTCAGAGGTTTAATTCCATCAATTTATTCTTTTATCCATCCTTCCTTCCCCTTTTCTTTCTTTCTTTCTTCTCCACTTTATCTATCTCTCGTCTTCCTCTGTCTATCATTCCCTTCTGGCTCTATCTTTCTCTCCCCCCATTCCCATCTTTCTCTCCCCTCTCACCCTATCTTTCTCTCCCTCTCATCCCATCTTCTCCCCTCTCACCCATCTTTCTCCTCTCATCCCATCTTTCTCTCTCATTCCATCTTTCTCTCCCTCTCCCCATCTTTCTCTCCTCTCATTCATCTTCTCTCCCTCTCATCCCCATCTTTCTCTCCCCTCTCATTCCATCTTTTCTCTCCCTCTCATCCCCATTTTTCTCTCCCTCTCATCCCCATCTTTCTCTCCCACTCACCTCCTCACCACTTTACAAATCTCTCATCTCCATTGTTCTTAAAGCCTTTTTTTCTCCCCCATTCATCAGGTCTCGTTACCCTGTTAATAGTTTTCACCTTAGTGTCATGCAAACTTGACTGCAAAATTACCTCCTCCACCCCTTCTTCTTCCTCCTCCTCCCCCTCATCCTCCACCCTTCTTCTTCCTCCTCCTCCCTCATCCTCCACCTTCTACTTCCTCCACCTCCTCCTTCTCTACATTATTCATTTGCCACCTCTTATTCCTCATTCGGCCTCTTGCATTACATAGGAGTTAAATTAATGTTATCCTCTTATGCTTCGGAAGTAGATCCATTATTTAATCATTCTCAAATACAGCTTAGTTACGTTCTATAATAATAATATATTAATAATAATAATAATTCCAACAAACATATATTCTGTCTTCCTATTTGTTTATACCCGAGAGAATTACAATATAGTTCCACACACACACACACACACACACACACACACACACACACACACACACACACACACACACACACACACACACACACACACACACACACACACACACACACACACACACACACACACACACACACACACACACACACACACACACACACACACACACACACACACACACACACACACACACACACACACACACACACACACACACACACACACACACACACACACACACACACACACACACACACACACAATACGCCACACACACACTCACCTCTCCTGACTTTCCTCTTTCACCTGTAATACTCATCATCATCATCATCATCATCATCAACATCATGTACAGGTGGTATATACACACAGGTATAAACCCACATCTCACCTGTCCACAGACGAATATACAAGAAAGCACTGTAACCCTCCCTTACACCCACTCACGGTCCGTAAACAAACATTTCTCCTCATCCCTACCTTTGACGTTACCTCTATATTACCTCAATCACTCTACCACTTAAAAGCACAATGCTCTTTGATGCAATTATTTCAATGCTTTTAGTGGCTCTCCTGATTCATGTAAATAATACGTTCTGACCTCCCCTTCCCCTCTCCTTTCCTCATCTTGTTGACTCAATATTGGAACTTTTCTGAATATGTGATATATTTTGTGTATACTGGGAGGGTAGTATGTTAGGTGTTATGCTGTATATTGAGGATATTCTTTATATTGGGTATACTCTGAGCATGGTATATTGGGTATATTCTGAAGGTAGTACTAATATATTTTGTGTGAGGGGTAAGAGAAAGGCGCTATGGTAATATGTGATCCAGATAGACAGACAGACAGACAGAGAGATAGACAGCACGCCTCCTAATCTCATCTGCTTTCAGTAGCATGCTAGGCACTCTCTCTCTCTCTCTCTCTCTCTCTCTCTCTCTCTCTCTCTCTCTCTCTCTCACTTTCTTTTCTCTCTATCTTCCTCTCTCTCTCTCTCACTTTCTTTTCTCTCTATCATCCTTTCTCTCTCTCTTTCGTTCTCTCTTTCTTCCTTCCTTCTCTCTTTATACCCCCTCCCCCTCTCTCTCTCTCTCTCTCCCTTTTTCTTTTCTCTCCCCTATCCTTCCTCTCTCTCTCTCTCCTTTCTTTCCTCTATCATCCTTTCTCTCTCTCTTTCGTTCTCTCTTTCTTCCTTCCTTCTCTCTTTATACCCCCTCCCCCTCTCTCTCTCTCTCTCTCACACCCAGCATTCTTCCATCACGCCCTAAATCGACTATTCCTCGGCGCGCTGTCATCTGGGATATTCAGTAAGTCTTCAAAATACGCCTGCCATCTATTTCTGACTCAACTTCACTCCGACGAGGCATTTCCATTAAACTAATTTCCAATCTTTCTTCCTCTATTTATTCTCAACCTCACCTGAGTTCATCCTGTTCAATTTTTTGTTCATTAAGTTCCAAGTTTACCTGTTGTATTACTGTGCCATTTTTGTTTTTTGTTATTAGTTTGTTTTTAGGGTCAGTTGTTTTATTTTCACGAGTATTTTTTTATTAGTCATTCTGTTTATGATTTTTTTCTCTTATATTTCTCGTCATTCTCATTTCTCTTCTGTTTCTTCTGTCTCTCTCTGCTTCTTCTATCCCCCTCTCTCCCTCACACAAACACACAATAACAATGTATCAGTAAAGACCTTCATGCCAGGCCAATAATTCACACACCTTCACTAATGAGATCATGACTGTAGCCTCCAGGTGCACAGGTAATGTGAGGAACACTTTGAACAGGTGAATTACGTGTGATTACTTGGGAAATTCGACACTATTGACAGAGTCCTGGTACCATTGACACGAAATTATGACATTATGGCCCGGGGAGGATACAACTATGGCCCTAGGAGAGTAAAACCATGGCCCAAAGTATAAAACTATGGCCCAGTTGTATATCTATGGCCAGAGAAACTAAATAACACAATACACCAAAAAAAAAAAAACAGGAAAAAAAAAAGGAAATCGGTATTTGCTTCTCAAGACGTTTATCAAATTTAAAGGCAGAAACTGAAGGTAAATCCAATATTTACTTCCTCACTTACCATCACTAAGTCTGTCCTTACACATAAACGACACACACACACACACACACACACACACACACACACACACACACACACACACACACACACACACACACACACACACACACACACACACACACACACCTGTATAGAGTCCCTTCAAGTTTACTGTATATGAGGATCCTTTACGACACCATCAAGGAACAGGAAACAATTAATTAACCCCGGATGACGATGGTAAGAAATACTCTTTTCCATCGTAAATCGAAACTGTGCTGGATAAAGTCTTTTGGGGTAATGATGGTGATTTTTTTTGAAGTTTAGGCCTTTTGTGGATACTTTTTTTTATGGGTATTCGATATAATGGGATTTTTTTTCCTAACCTTTCATCAGAAGTTTAAATTCTTGTGTCATTTTATGCGTATTTATGTCTCCTCTTCCCATATCGTTATTCTTCTTTTTATTAAGGTGGAAGGGAGGAGGAGGGAGAGGGAAAAAGGAGAGTGGGAGGGGGGAAGGGAAGGGGGAGGGATGGAAGGGGAAGGAGGTGGGAGGGAAGGAGTCTCTCTTTATTCTTAACCTCTTAAGTGAATTTATTTTTCCTCTCACGCAGTTTCTCACTTAATCTCGGTTGGGGAGGGGTAGGGGAGGGGGTAGGGGAGGGAGGAGGGGGGAGAGGATGCCCTGAGAGCGTCGATGAGGTGAGATACCCCCTCCCCCCTCCATCTCTCTCTCTCTCTTATCTCTCTCTTATTCATTAACCTTTTTAATTCTCTTTATATCTCTTTGTCTCCATCTCACTCTCTCTGCTATCTCTCTCCTTCCCTCCACCTCTTTCCATTTTTCTCTCCTTCTTTCATCCCTTGTGATTCTTCCTTCCTTACCCAGTCGATGACAAAGGAAGGAAGGAAGGGACTCACTCACTCACTCACTCACTCACTCACACAAAGCCCTTGTTTACAACTATAGGGAGAGGCCAAGAGCTCACTCACAAACACACATAAACCCGTCCCACACACCACGATAAACCCTAAACCCCGAGGTGTTACCCACATGATCTAAACCAATTCCTATGTAAACAAACCCTAAAAAAAATATAACACGTACATCCACTCAGACAAATTGACCACCAACATACACACGACATTTTATTTCTTGCTCATTCTTGACGTAAATGATTTTGATTTTTTTTTTAACACAGAACCAAAAATCTTCTTTAAATAGTTAGAAATATTAAAAGAATATTATGTCAGAGGAGGAAATATTCTCACTAGGATAAAAGCTTCCCATCCGCCCGTTCTCTCGTGTTGAACCAAGCATCTGTTCTATACCTCACTTGTATGGTAATGGTGCAGTCAGACACACTACCATTCTTCTTCTCTACATCATGGTAGTGTAGAGGGTGTGAAAGGTGCTGGCTACTGTGCGAGAGTGGCTATGTGTGAGTGTTGTAAACTGAAGGTGGAGAGGGGTGAGGAGGGGATGGTGGAGAGGAGGAGATGGTGGGGGAGGAGGGGGTGGTAGAGAGGAGGGGATGGTAGGGTACAGGAGGGGGGGTGGATTAGGAGGGGGGGAGGAGGGGAGGGGAATGGAGGAGGATGGTAGGGGAGGAGGTGGGGATGTAGGGCAGGAGGGGGTGGGGGAGAGGGGAGGGTAGGGGAGGAGGGGAGGGGAAAGAGGGGATGGTAGGGGAGGAGGGGAGGGGGTAAGGGAGGAGAGGGATGGGGGGGGGGAGGAGGGGTGATTAGGGGGGAGGAGGGGGGGTGATTAGGGGGGGAGGAGGGGAGGGTAGGGGAGGAGGGGAGGGTGGGGGAGGGAGGGGATGGTAGGGGAGGGAGGGGAGGGTAGGGGGGAGGAGGGATGGTAGGGGGGAGGGGAGGGTAGGGGAGGAGGGGGTGGTAGGGGAGAGGAGGGGATGGTAGGGGGGGAGGAGGGGAGGGTAAGGAGGAGAGGATGGTAGGGGAAGGAGGGAGGGGGAGGAGGGGATGGGGGAGGGAGGGAGGGGGAGGAGGGGAGGTAGGGAGAGGGGATGGTAGGGAGGAGGGGAGGGCAAGGGAGGAGAGGGATGGTGGGTACAGGAGGGGGTGATTAGGGGGGGAGGAGGGAGGGTAGGGGAGAGGGGAGGGTAGGGGAGTGAGGGGATGGTAGGGGAGGAGGGGAGGGTATGGAGGAGAGGATGGAAGGGGAGAGCAGGGGAGGTATAGGGTGGGATGGTAGGGGAGGAGGAGGTAGGGGAGGAGGGGAGGGGGGGGGGATGGTAGGGGGAGGAGGGGAGGGAAAACTTATATTTGTTTTACAGGTCAGGTCAGGTTAGGTCTCAACATTACTATATTCTTGGGATAAAAGTTTCAGTCTATTAATGTTAGTTTGTTGTTAATGCGAATCCTTCCTTCCTTCCTTCCTTCCTTACGACAGTTGTATATCAGCGAGTGTAACACAAAGGAGCAGCCAAGCATCCTTGTGTATCCTTCAGCGTGTAGCGTAAAGGACCAACAAACCATCACATCCTACACGGAAGTTGTATCTTATGGAGAGAGAGAGAGAGAGAGAGAGAGAGAGAGAGAGAGAGAGAGAGAGAGAGAGAGAGCATCTCCCAAGGGCCAACTAGGCGTGAATTTGTTTAAGGTGTAGAAGCAGTCGCCAAAACAACAACCACACCCTAAGTTGCATGACCCAGTGTCAAGGAAGAGTCCGAGAAGACCGGACAACTCGCCAACTGCACTGGCAAACCATTACCCCGGAATACGATCCGCAAATTGATTAACATCCAGGTTCGTAATTCCTGCTGGGTAGACAGAGGCAAATGTCTCAACACTGTATACTAAACCTTCAGTACACAAGGAGGCAACATGACCGGTACTGTACTCAACCACCCTCACATCCCCAACTGTAAATTTAGGTACACATTTACAGCTGGGTAGACTAGGAGTATTGTATCCACTCGGCCACCTCTACAACTTCTCCAGCCGTGCAACAGTGTATACATTCACTTCACCCTCAACACACGCCTGCAATAACGATCAGGAAGCTGCAATCAATCAATGGGAATGACTGCAATGTTCTGTGATTTCCCAGTTTTGGCTTCCTCCTCCAGCCTCCTGGTGCTCGACGTGTCCCTCGCTTCAGTAGTGACTATTACAAACCCAATGATGGTAGATTAGTCAAATTACACTCTCCTCTTCAACGGTGGATGGGGAAACAGGACCAGGGACTGTAGTTTGTCAGTTCTTTGATACTGACTGACTGACTGGCTGACGTGTGTGTGTGTGTGTGTGTGTGTGTGTGTGTGTGTGTGTGTGTGTGTGTGTGTGTGTGGTTTTCTAGTGCTATAAATACTAAACAGAAACAAAAACAAATTCGTCTTGGTTAATAATTAATCTATAAACTTTGTAAACATGACAGTGGTGACAATGGTGACGATGGCGACAATGGCGACTAAAGAGAGAACATTTCAATAACGCGAGGAAGATAATTTTCTTGACAAATTACTCAACTTAGGTAATAATTTATACCGATGATTTGTGATATGTGATAATTTATTAGATTTGGACCCAAGTTTATACTGTCATTAGTGAGGTATTAATAATCTATTTTATACCGATAATTTACAAGATATTTAATGGTGGCATATGTTAATATTTTATGCATTGATAACTACTAATAATTGATAATAATCCGTTGATAAGTATTACAAATTATCTATGAAAATGTGTTAAATTTGTGGAAGGACATTTTTAATAATTGGCACTGGTAGTTAGTGGGAGCTACGCGATGATCCATAATTGCCAAGAAGTTATTAGAAGTTTCTTAAAGAGTATTACTAATGACTTATGTTGGTTGGTTGACAAGTAGTTGGAGATAGATAAGGTTATGTTTGATTAGGTTAAGGTAGATGTAGATTAGGTTAGGTTAAGTTAGGTGAGGTGAGGTGAAGTGAGGTCAGGTCAGGTGAGGTGAGGTAAGGTGAGGTCAGGTGAGGTCAAGTCAGGTGAGGTCAGGTCAGGTGAGGTCAGGTTAGGTCAGGTCAGGTTATATTTTGTGTGCTAATCTGAGGACTAATGATCCTTTACAACTCGTCAGAAGACTGGACGAACACTAGTATTCTTCGTCACCTGTAAGAGCCTCACCTTAAGTAGCTCGTACTGCTGCATGGTACAAGGACTACCTGAGACGACCTTGTTATCCTGTTCCTGGTTGGCCTCCTGTTCCATCTCCATCTTCGTGGCCTCCTCCTCTTCCATCTCCTCTTCCATTGGAGGTCGAGTCGTTAACACAGCTCCTCCTCCCTGTTTAATAATCAAGTGTTAGCCTTTAGTGTTGTGTTCAAGTGTTAGCCTTTAGTGTTGTGTTCAAGTGTTAGCCTTTAGTGTTGTGTTTAAGTGTTATCTTATGTGATGTGATAAGAATACTTTAGGTGACGTTTTCAAGTTAGAATGTTATTAATAAGGTGTTAATTATTTATTGTGAGTATTTCAGAGCATTTGTCAATTTTATTATTACTACTACTACTACTACTACTACTACTACTACTACTTCTACTATAAAATTCTCTAGTGGAGTCTTCATAATTATCACTGTTTAAAATCTAGTTATTGTTATAATTATCTTAAATTTTCCTGAACAAAATAAAAGGTAAAAAGTTCTCTCTCCTGCACCTGTGTTAGGTCGTCACGGATGAGGGTGTTCAGTTGGGTAAGGGCGGGGTCATCGTCATCCTCGAGGGCTGGCGCGGGCGTGGCGGGCGTGGGAGAGTTGTCCCAGGTGATAGGCATAAGACCTGCTGGCGAAGATGTGGGCGTGAGCGTGGAGGCGTGGGTGGTTTTTAATATACTCACTCACTCACTCACTCACTCACTCGCTTACTCGCTAACTCACTCACTCACGATATGCTGGAGGCAGGATTGGTCTTCAGACAACAACAAATCATGAGAGATAGGCCACAACAACAGCCACACTCACACAGATACCTACATGTGAACCCTCCCTTATCTCTCTGTCTCTAACCTACACCTTATCTTTCTATCTCTAACCTACACCTTATCTCTCTATCTCTAACCTACACCTTATCTCTCTATCTCTAACCTACACCTTATCTCTCTATCTCTAACCTACACCTTATCTCTGCCCCAACCCACACCTTATTCTCTCATTCTCAACCCGCTAACTCCAGCCATCTCAACTCCACACCTATCTTTTCTATCTCTAACCTACACCTTATCTCATCTCTAACCCACACCTATCTCTCATCTCTAACCTACACCTTATCTCTGTCTCTAACCTACACCTTATCTTTCTATCTCTAACCTACACCTTATCTCTCTATCTCTAACCTACACCTTATCTCTCTATCTCTAACCTACACCTTATCTCTCTATCTCTAACCTACACCTTATCTCTCTATCTCTAACCTACACCTCATCTCTCTAATTATTCTCAAACACAACAAAAAACAAACAAATCATCGATATTGCTCCAAAACTCAGGTGTAAATTACTAAATAAATAAAATAAATAAATAAAATAAATGCATTGTTTTATGACATTTTACGACGGATTAAAAATAAATAAATCTCTTAACATTACGAAGTTTTGGGGATCCAGCAGGATTCTGGCCCCGTTTAAGTGAGCATAATATTTGATCAGGTCTAGTTGATCCTGACACGTTTACGACAGTGTAATGAGGTTGTGACGAGACGAGGGACCGACTTTGTTCTGATCACCCCCCCCCCCCACCACCAGACCGAGGAGGAGACTAAGCAGGAGACCGAGCAGGAGACCGAGGAGGACTAGACCGAAGGTGTCCCAAGTCATAACCTACGTCACCCGGCTCATGAGTTAGGCTGATGCCACCAGTAAAGTCTCGGGTTGAGATCTTATTACCGGGATGAGGAAGAATAAATTTGAGTCTCCGAGTTTTGTGGAAGATTACCATTAAGAGGCGACGTGATGGAGTGGGAGGGGAAAGGGAAAGGTGGGAGGGGGAAGAGGAAAGGGGAAGGAGCGAGGGGGAGGGGGAGGTAGGACCTTTTAATTAACATGTTGAGTAACCATATTGAGACTTCTAACAAAATTTTACTTTTTTGTGTGAATTTATTTTTTTAAATCTCCGTATAGGTCATCCTCGACTCAGCTCAGCGTCAGATGGCCACAGGCTGCTACAATCAATCAACCTCGAGGCTCAGATTAAGTACCAGTAGCCAAAAAGATGAAATTCTGATAATTAAATGTTATTCTAGTAATCAGGACAATTATTTATCAGAATTTCAACATTTCAAACGCAGATCCTGATTCAGGGTCTGTAATAGGTAAGGCATTTTCAGAGAGGCACACGGCATTTTGTGTTAAGTTAAACTGACGGCCACAACGTAATTGACGTTTTAAATACTCTATATGTATTTAATTATGTCAAGTCATTAATTAAATCTAATTAGTCGAAGTATAAAACATTGAAGCCAGATAATTAATCGTGTAAAGGTTACCCTGAGCATGTTGGTTAAGGATCTGGGTCAACATTTTAAAATAGTGGTGAGTAGTTAGTTAGATAAATGTAATTAAAATGCTCCAACAACCACGAGAACGAGAATTGTGTTTTAGTTGAAGCAAATCTAAAATATTTATTGTCATGTTTGAGAATTTCCTAATATATAATCTCCGGGAGTTTATGATTTCCTCTTATTCATATAAATGATTTACCTGATCATTTCTAACATTGTTGTTGAAACTGTTGAACTAAAACAGTTTATCCTTTGAAAGACTAATTTGATTTTCTTCCTTCAGGCTGTGACAAAAATAGCTTGAAATTTCTCAACTTATTACCAGTTATCTTCTACCTCAGATCTGCCGCAATATTCAGATAGTTTATATAAGTAAAAGATAACTAACTCGTATCTGTATTTAATGTACAGTCCCCTTCACTAGTGCGTTTACAGGGGGTCGTCACAGTCCCCTTCACTAGTGCGTTTACAGGGGGTCGTCACAGTCCCCTTCACTAGTGCGTTTACAGGGGGTCGTCACAGTCCCCTTCACTTGTGCATTTACAGGGGGTCGTCACAGTCCCCTTCACTAGTGCATTTACATGGGGTCATCATATAAACATTCCACAAATCAGTACATTGAGATATTTGTTTTAATGTTTCAATTTTATTCCATATTGTTTTCTGTTGTGAGTTTTCTATTGTCGAATGTAAACAAACACAAGGCTGCCACACTGCACTAAACCTGACGACCCCCTGTAAACGCACTAGTGAAGGGGACTGTGTCGACTCTCTGTAAACGAGGTAGTGAAGGGAACTGTAAATAAGCCACACAATCAAGTCTTTGTGGCTTTAGCTTGGAACCCGGGGGTCCATGGTCCCGGGGCCACTTAAATGGTCTTAATGTGTGATGTGGGCCACATTTAATGGTCTAATGTGTGATGTGGGCCACACTTAATGGTCCAATTTACAATGAAGGGCCACAATTCAAAATGGAAAACCGAATAATTAAATAAATATATATGAGGTCAGTTTGTTTTTTAAGTCGAAAGAAAAATTCGTCTTGAAACTGAAAATCAATGAAATAAAAGAGTTCAGTAAATTCAATATTAATAATAAAACCTCAAAGGTCTTTAATAAACTATAAGAATGACGTAATTGGCGTCTTTAAAGCATTGGAATTATTCTGATGGTCATTACAGTAGAAACATATCAGATGTAATTAAGAATATTATCAGTACAAAAAAATCCCTTAGAATACTTTTAAAATTTAGTATTATTATTTCACGTGACTCAATAGACGATAGTTTACTTTATATAACTATCCTCATTAGCGAATATAGATAATGACTTGATCAAGGAAATCAGCACTAACCAATCAGGGAAAAATGATCAGTGTCTTCTGAGTGTGATACGCTCTGGGAAATGTGACGACTCGTGAAAAACAAATAGAAAATAGGAAGCTTGACTCCAAAAGTACTAGTGTGACTTCTTTAGTGTAAACCGGCATTAATATATATTAGCGACCATACATACATACATACATACATACATCACGACTCACCCGGCATAAACACTCAACTTTCACAACAGAACTGACCAACTCTCTCTCAGGTAGGTACAGTACCAAGCCTCAGCAGACAAGTCAGTAGCACCCATGTGTGTTTGGGTCGGTAAATAAGTACCTCACACTCTTGAACACACCCTTGAATCTAAGCTGGCGTTCCTTAAAGGTAAAAGGTCCATATACCTCATAACACTCTGTTGTGATGGACGTATGTGTTGATGATTTTTTATGTAAACAAAAGAGGAAAGATGGAAATATCACTCTGCTTTAGTAAATAATTAAATATATCGCATAAAAATACAATATTTACATAGTCCTTAATATTACTACTTATAAAAGAATATTCCCACCTTTGTCAAGAGCCTCAGGTGGGAATCTTAGGAATGGTTAGATTAATAATTCCTGGTGGGTAATAGTAGAGGTATTTAATCATTTCTCTAATAATAATACAGGTTGGAGGTGAGCAATACTCTTTTATATGTAACTAACCTTCGCTCTTCGTGTACCTGGAACGGATTTTATTTTTCTGTCATTTCTGTTTTATAATCCGGAGATAATTCTTCAACCCATTTCGAGAGTTATTTTCAGTATATTTTCTTATTTTGGTCCTCTCTCTCTCTCTCTCTCTCTCTCTCTCTCTCTCTCTCTCTCTCTCTCGTTCACCTCTCACATATGCAGGACATCGTGGTCGGCCTGGCAACACACCTTTAATTTTCAGACGCAAGCACCATTAATATTCACTCTTTTTGCCACTACATCGACAGATATACCCCGAGGACCTGCTTCCTGCCGTCAACACCGCCATTCGTTAATAAACTCCCCCCAAAAGTCACCCAGTGGAGGAATAACTCAAAGCTCTCTTCATTTCCTGACGAAGATGAACTGGGAAACATGATTTTTTTTTTTTTAGGTAATTATGTGTTCCTGCGTTTGTGTGTCTGATATTGCTTATTCAGTCCTAAGTGATTTGTTGATGACTTTCTGGAGACATGACTCCAAAGCAGACAGTCACAGGTGTTTTAAAGGTCACCATTTCTGAAAACGTAAACCAAATATTCCTGAAACATTTCGGCTGCCGGTTTGTGGACGCACATGCGGTGCGATGTAACTTCACAGGTTGGGAGAGGTAGTTAATTACTGCCACAGACCGAAGTTTACGGTGCCTGAGCAGAAGGGTTGGTGACCACACTGTCGCCATGATCCCAGACACACACGCGGACCCCGTTCACAAGAAATGATTGACATGGATCTGCCAGAAGACAAAACAGTCATTATCAATAACCCCCCAGCTGTACTTATCCCAAAGCCTTGAGTCATAATATTTATAATGTTTCAATTAATTTCAATTTCTGATTGCGGAACATCTGACCACAGTGAGGTGAGTGTGAGTGTGTGTGTGTGTGTGTGTGTGTGTGTGTGTGTGTGAGTGTGTGTGTGTGTGTGTGTGTGTGTGGATGTGGATGTGTGTGATGTCCCCATCCTATAATGTGTTTCTAATATATTTATCTTACTATCTACCTTCCATTCACCGACCTTCATTAATAACCAATTATCTATATACAATAACTAACTCTTATTATGTATATTAATAACTTCACTTATGTATACAATAACTAACTTCATTATATACAAATTCATCCCTTATGTATACACAATCATTTCATTCTATATATTAATAACTTCAATTCCATGTATTAACACCCTATGTATGTTATCAACTCAATACCTATGTATACACAGTCCTTCACTTATATACATAATACCCTATGTATATTAATAACTAACCTTACATTATATAATAATAACTAACTCCTCATTATGTATACACACACTCTATGTATATCAATAACCACTACCTATGTATGTCAGTTCCTCCATTCTATGTATACACAACTCAACTCATTATGTATATTAATAAACTTCCACCCCTATGTATACACACAACTTCAGTCACCTATATACATAACCACTCTATATACACAATTCAATTCCTATGTATAATAACTTCATGCCCATGTATAATAACTTAAGTATACAATTTCACTCCCCCATGTATACACAACTCACTCTATGTATACACACAACCACCCCTATATACACAACTCACTCCCTATATACACACCACCCCATGTATACATCAACTCACTACCTATGGCACACAACTCACCCCATAATTCTCTATGTATACAATAACCACTTCTATGTATACACAAACTTCACTCCCCATGCATGTACCAACTCACCCCTATGTATACACAACTCAGCCTATGTATGTCAACTCAATTCTCATGTATAACCACTCCCCATACACACAACTCACCCCCATGTATACACAACCCCATGTATGTACACAACCACCCCTATGTATACAATAACTCACCTCCCTATGTATACACACACTCTTAAGTACAACTCACCCTGCATGGCTACCACCATCTGAATTCTATTGTCGAACCCCTTGAATTACCTGGGTAGCACATCAGGTAAACAGCAGAAGCCATAGAGCCCAGGAGGATGAGAGTCCACCTGCCTCCTGTGGACCACTGCCTCTGGACGACCACAGCTGGCAGAGTCGTCATCAATGAAGTGCCGCGTCCTGTGTCGCCGAGACTGTCAGGAGAACAAAGTGGCGTGTTAGGGAGGTGGGGAACAACAGCAGTTGATTAAGCACATATACTGACACATAATATTGCTGGTTGTTGGTTGCTGGTTGTTACACACAATACACACACACACACACACATAGTTGACTGCTGGCTTGTGCGAGTCATAAATACAACAAGAATCATTAAAAGCAGCTATGAAACCGTGATACCTAGTGTGTGTGTGTGTGTGTGTGTGTGTGTGTGTGTGTGTGTGTGTGTGTGTGTACCTGCCGTTAGTATAGATGATGGTTCAACACAATCAAACATTAACATTAAAAATAATATAAATAAAATTCTTATAACCATAACTACTAAATTAAAAAAATTCCAGTCAAGCCAGATTTAAAAATAGTTAAACACACGATAAGGGCGAAGCTCAACAGAGAATTTTTAAAACAGAATAAATGCATTTCGTTTAATGGTGAAGGTGTATGGCTGCTACGGTACAGACTGTCGGTAACATTTGGTCTTATAACTTAAAAAGATTATTTTATTTCAGTGTTTTTGTTATTTTTTATGATACGTCAGGTGGTGTTGTCAGAATGAGTTGAATGCTTTGTATGTATGTATGTACAAAGGTAAAATGTATGTATGTATGTATGTGTATGTATGGTATGTATGTATGTATGTATGTATGTATGGTCTAGCAAACAAAATTGCCAGTGTTTACTTTTCAAAACTACTTTCCAAAATTAAAAAAACTGCATTAGTTTTAAGATAAATTATTCATCACCACCATTAATTTTAAAGCGAAATGATTTGTTTCGGTTTCATTATACATGGCTCGCACCAGTCTTTTATCATTTTAATGACGCAGATTTCTAATGGCCAATAAGCATTATTTAACTGGTTCTCTGCTGCCAGCATTCACAAGAGCAGACAATGCTACCTCGCCAGCCACCCTGAAATTTGGCAATGAACCTCGGTATACAAATGACGATTTGGTGTGTTGCACGTCCACAGGAAGCATCGCTAGTGGCGTGTTAGGACAGGTAACAAAATAACCAGAGGCTTTTGACTACATTACGTTTCAGGTGTGTTGTGCTGTTTCAACACACTTATCAATGTCTCAGAAAACACACACAAATTCGGGATGCAACCGTAGCGGTGTGTGTGTGTGTGTGTGTGTGTCTGTCTGTGTGTGTGTGTCTGTCTGTAGTGTGTGTGTGTGTGTGTGTGTGTGTGTGTGTGTGTGTGTGTGTGTGTGTGTGTGTGTGTGTGTGTGTCTGTGTGTGTGTGTGTGTTCCGGTGTCTGTGTGTGTGTGTGTGTGTGTGTGTGTGTGTGTGTGTGTGTCTGTGTGTGTGTGTGTGTGTGACGCAAGAGTCAGGCAGAGTGAGTTAACTCCATTTTACGTCAATATTTTACCAGTGGACGAATGTGTTTCAACTGTCAAAATGGAAATGAGCTTTTGGACAAGAGGTGTGTTGAGTGTGTTAGAGTGTGTTGGGGGTGTGTTGTTTTTT
>NW_024748870.1:6529939-6555934 GCF_018991925.1 Homarus americanus
GTGACTAATATTAATGACATGAGGTGATATACAGCCCAGTGCTTATGTTGCCACACTACACTCCCAGTTACTGCTCACTATTGAGTACTAATTATAATGAACATGTTCTCTATTATCTGGAGTAATTAATTATACTCATTATTAGCATGATCACACACACACACACACACTGTCCTCAACAGGCTGCCTGGGTTAGTCTTCCACCTCCCTGCCCTCAACTCCTCCAGGATATATCAACACCTCCCACCATCAATACAGTACAAATAGTGACAATCAACCACCATCCCTCCCCTCACACACACAGTCTATTCCCTCCATATACTTTACTCTTTATGTCACTGAAAAATACCGTAATAACATGTTTGTCCCCCAATAAAGGAAAGGTTAGACGCTACAGCACTATATTATTTTATTATATGAACCGGATTGTATCTGGTGATATCAGGCATCGTATAACATCACCATTTTTTTCTGTATATTACAATAATGATTAAATGTTAATGAGATTCGTATTTACATGTATTCACTGGGCTGGAAATTAAACACACGATGTATATTAACAAGGATGTGAATAACCCTAGTGGCTGAAGCACCTGTCATGGTATATCACCTCAATAGACACGTGTATTGGTCAAATTTAATATAGTCTTGTTATTTTCAGAATTAAAATATTAGCCGCGTTTTGTGTAACTGGACCGAAAAACGTTGTGGCCGACACGTGGAAATTATTTATTTTTTTATAAACGGGGATTATAATTTGTGTGAACTTGGTGTAATACGAGACATTACTGATTATCCTCCAGGGAACGTGAGATAAATCCAGGTAATAAAGATTTAATGTGAAGGATTACTTATTACTCTGCCCTCAACACATGAACGAGCTGCCAGATTTGCACCAAACTTGGAAGGTTTGCCTGGAATGTGACAAGTTCTGTATAATCAATTAACATTATTTATACAGATGGTGTAAACTCCTCTGGTTGAGTAAATGTTTGGGGATGTTTCCTTCACCTTGTGAATATTTATTCAATTTAGGAACTCTGTGTTTCTCATGTTAGTTTTTGAGTGAAACCATTGTGTATATCTTAAAACAGTCGTTGTGGAGCTGAGTCTTAAGTTTATAATTTCTCACCAATATTATTCCCAGCAGTCCAAGTTCCACTAACTGGATTCAATTTTTACAGTTTCTTTGTCAATATTTACTGACATGAAAATATATATGAAACAATGTGTGCAACTGTAACACAATACTTTGACAATTAGGTGATAATACTTATACATTTTCTGCTCCCCAAAGTGGTCGAATACCGAAGTGTATTTTGTGAGACACTTTTATATCCTCTGCTACTGTGACCTATGACGGAGTCTTCCTTTTCCCCCAGAGAAGATCTTCCGTCCCAGTCACAAAGAGAGACTTTGATCCTAGTTTACTGAAGCCAACTTTTCTCGAGGTTCTGATTGTGTTTCTTCAAGTCTTTATGTCAAGATCATTTTTAACTCTCGTGTAAGTTTTCCCTGGTGAGAAATGTTTTTAAAGTGATCAATTCTTTGTCACCTTTGCTCGTTTAAGAACGTCTTTCAACAACCTTTTTGTGGATATTCTTCACTTGGCTGTACTTTTACTTAATACTGTATATATATTTTTTATACAACTAATTGATCATAAAAATCTCAGACGACATTAATACTACATGCAAGAACTTGTGGCTGAAACAATGATAGACACGCCAGGTTGTCGTAAAGGCTTATTGTTTAAACAGGTAAACTGGAGCGAGTCTGTGGCTCACATCTCACTCTTACATGACATAATATATTCTATTTGCTATATTAGCATGGGTCAGTTATACAATGTCAGCTCTTCTAAGATGGTGATGGTAGTGGCGAGAATAGTGTACAAGTGATAATACGAGTCATTTATTTGAGTTATTCATTTATGAGTGGACATTGGGTTGTGAAGGAAGACTAGGTAATGAGGGCCAGGTAGTGAGGGCCAGGTAGTGAGGGCCAGGTGGTGAGGGCCAGGTGGTGAGGGCCAGGCAGTGAGGCTCAGGTAGTGAAGGACAGGTGGTGAGGACTAGGTGGTGAGGGCCAGGCGGCCGTCGGGCCAGGCGGTGAGGGCCAGGTGGTGAGGGCCAGGTGGTGAGGGCCAGGTGGTGAGGGCCAGGTGGTAAGGTCCAGGCGGCGAGGGCCAGGCGGTGAGGGTCAGGTGGTGAGGGCCAGGTGGTGAGGACCTCTTCGTCGACTTCAAGGGTGCATTTGATAAAGCCAACAGTGAAGTGATCCTTGAGGGCTTCACGGGCATGGATGTGAAGGGCAAACTCAGGTGGATTGCTGACTGCCGCTCCCATCGACAGGCCCGTGTCCGTTTTCAGGGCCACTACTCTAGGACCTTGATCTTGGCACGCCTCAGGGTGGTGTCCTGAGCCCTAAACTCTTTATTGTTCTCATGAACTCTATCTGCCGCCTCAACGACATCTTCGCTGAGCGCGCCCTAGACGGTCACATCATAAGCTACGCTGACGATATTCTCCCCCAAATTACTATAGTGCAACATGAACCTATACTCTCCACGTTCGCCCAGACCTGTCAAACACTCGGGTTAGTCATCTCACACACTGAAACCAAGTTCAACTCGCATTTCCGGCGTCAGACACCGCTGACTCTGCAAGGAAATTGAACAAGGACACACCTACAGGTTCCTTGGTCTACCCGTGCGTGCCACTACCAGAGCCACCACCTCCGCTGTCGCCGCCCACGTCATCTCCCAGTGCCGCCAACGAACGAGGCCCCACCAGTCCCTCACCCACGGCCTCAAAGGAGCCTCTGTCAGGGTCTACGTCTCGTGTACATTGCCGTCGTTAGAACTGTCATAGATTATGCCTCTCCTGTCCTTGTAGTTGCCTCCCAGCGCGAGAAACAAAGAGTAGAGACAATCCAAAACATAGCGAAAAGACTCATCCTCGGCTGCCCTATGACCACCAGAATAGAAGTCATGCAGCGTGAACTGATCCTGCTCCCCGTCTGCGATCGAATTACTGCTCTCAATGCCATCCTTGGTGTTAAACTTCTTCGCAGTGAGCAACCGATTCCCCTGTCGCGCTCACTGCACTCGCGTCTTAACACCCTCCTGTGCCGGCCTGCCCCCATTACCCTTCCCTCCCTCTCTCCCTCTCTCAACACTGGCCCGTCCACACTGCTGCTGACATCCTGCATTAACCACCTCTACACCCCCTCGACCTCTCTCCCTCCCCAGTAAAAGTAATCCGCATGCTTCCCCGATGGACACTGTAAAAGCTTCTCCGCTTCACCTTGCACAGGATGCAAGGGGGTGCCCAATAAACTAGCCCCCTCGCGGGGCAAATAAAAAAAATTCAAATTCGGGTAATGAAAGCCAGGTGGCGAGGGCCAGGTGGTGAGGGGCCAGGTGGTGAGAGCCAGGTGGTGAGGGCCAGGTAGTGAGGGCCAGGTAGTGAGGGCCAGGTAGTGAGGGCCAGGTAGTGAGGAGTAGTGAGGAGACTGACCCGAGTATTGAGAGACCCAGCCCGTGTGGTGAGACCAGGTGGTGAGGCCAGGTGGTGAGGGAGCCAGGTGGTGAGGCCAGGTGATGAGGGCCAGGTGAGGCCAGGTGTGGTGAGAACCAGGTGAGCCAGGTGGTGAGGGCCAGGTGGTGAGGGCCAGGTGGTGAGGGCCAGGTGGTGAGGGCCAGGTGGTGAGGGCCAGGTGGTGAAGGCCAGGTGTTTCAGGGCCAGGTGGTGAGGGCCAGGTGGTGAAGGCCAGGTGTTTCATACATAGTGAACTATTTCTCCATCGTTCATCAGCAACAGAAAGATATAATTCATTACCTTTATGTATTGCGTAACGTAAAATAAAAACAAATATCACGAGAAAAATATTTGAAATTGTATTAAGATTATAAATAATTTGGTAATTTTTCCAGTATCTGGGAATCAGGTTTTATCTGCGAATTTTTCGATGAGTTTTAGAGGGAAATATTATCCTCATTTTAACTATGACCAAAACTTTCAGTTAAGGAATATTGTATACGACCATGATAATACACCCTCGTCCCTCCCACAGCTTAGGATAAAGGTATCGAGGACTACACGAGCCTTCCCACATGCCTGATCCTCAGTTTCCAGGTGTATAATTTAACTATTCTGAGAAATGTAGAAACTGTGGAATATACCATTTACCACATTAACGACTCTGGGATGTTGTGAACCACGATATGTTCCGTATAGAGACTCAGTCAGGGCTTCTCGTCTCAGATGAATCATGCTACCCAGTCAGGCATAACAACCGTTATGTTTCCCCAACTTTATAAAATATCATCAGACAAACTATCTTCCTCACTGTACGTCACCCCCCCCCCTCCTCCACACTATGCCATAAACAATATATATTGCCTCCATGGTCGCGCGCGCACAATAAAAGCAAGACGACTGGCATCACGGAGGCCTTCGTCTCCTTCACCTTTGACTGTTCACTAACACTGACCAATGTTTCTACTTGACAAAAACAAAGATACGCCAAAAATTCTGTCCGAGTCGAGTCGACCCGCGGCTCCGTCCAATATTTTCAACTGACCTTTAACAAAACAAAAACAAGGCTGATTCACCTTAAACAAACGTCAGAATAAATCTATAGGTCGCTACCCTTTATGGCAGCAAGGAGCACACTCAGGTTTCCCCAACTATCGCTCCGTGAACGTCGGTGTTGTCGTGGTTGGGTAATTTATGCTCCATTTCGGTATAAAAATGTAAGATGTGTTGATCCCAAATTTTGACAGTAATTACAAGGCCAGCGGGACGGGACGGGGCGGGGCGGGGCGGGGCGGGGCGGGGCGGGGCGGGGCGGGGGTGTGTAGAAATTAGGGAGATAAATCGCTGCACCGTCTTGTGTAATGATGGAGGACCCACCCAGCCACCGCCCTCCTCTACCTCCTTATTAGGTCGTAGATATTGTGGGCCCTGACGTCGCTGTGGGACGACCGATTAATTCCAGAAGAGTAACGACATGGCCAGTTTGGGCGACACTAAACCATCGTAATGAATATAAATAATGAATTATATAATAATATTGATCGTTACTCGGTTTTAATGGTCTTAACGGCGCTAAACAATCGTTGGTGACGTCACAGATCAGTCCCCAAAACGGAGTTAAACAATCGTTGGTGACGCCACAGATCAGTCCCAATAACGGCGCTAAACAATCGTTGGTGACGTCACAGATCAGTCCCCAAAACGGCGCTAAACAATCGTTGGTGACGTCACAGATCAGTCCCAATAACGGCGCTAAGCAATCATTGGTGACGTCACAGATCAGTCCCCAAAACGGCGCTAAGCAATCGTTGGTGACGTCACAGATACGTTCCCAAAAAGGCACTAAGCAATCTTTGGTGACGTCACAGAACAGTCCCAATAACGGTACGAAGCAATCGTTGGTGACGTCACAGATCAGTCCCCAATAACGGCGCTAAACAATCGTTGGTGACGTCACAGATCAGCTGACGGTCCAATATAAAGGTAGATCAAAACACGACGCCTTTACCTGAGGATAATTACTGTAATGTTTACCAACAAGAGACACGATAGAAGCCAGATATAAACTGATGTCCTCACTGGATGTCTACAACACGTCGAGGCTGCCTCAACCCAGTTTGTCAATACTTAATACAATTTCTTACTCTTCTGTAGACAAACTAAATAAGTTTACCCTAGTTAGGTAAGTCAGAGAAAATTCATTAATATTTATTCAACCATTTAAATTTTATGAGAAATGTATGGAGTATTAAATAACTTTTCGGTGTAATTCATTGTTGGTGCGTGTAATTATTTCAGGGCCTCGGGTGATTATAGAGTAAAAGCCTATAATGTATCACATTTACCACAAACTTATGGGTGCGTTATGTGGGGTAATAAATTCATTACAGTATTTCTCTGTGAATTAATACAAGCCCTGGCGTACAGCGGACCTGTGTTGCTGTTCTCATATTCCAACTTTTATTTTTACCGGAATGTTTTTTATACTAATATTTATTTGTCAATATTTTCCTTCCTGGGAACAGATGAACACATTTTTCACCTGTGTTTAAGTATTATTTTGAGATATAAAGCTACGAAGGAGAGAGGAATCTCCCTTTGTCTCCTCCTTGTATGTTTCTCCCTGTCTCTTTACTCCTCTCAGTCTTTATCTGTTCCTTTCCTTTCACCAATTAAATTTCCGCGACTTTGGTGTTTACACAAATCAGTTCTATAAAGAAAAGCTCTAAAGCTAGGCAGCGTATTTAAGTTATTGTGGAAATATAAACATCGTGGGGACAAAGTCAGTCAATATATTTTTACATAGGAGCACTTGCCTAAAACATTGTGCACGTTAGTTACTAATCATGAAAATTATAAATTCAAACGAGTTTCTAAATTCAACCATCAATTATGAATATCTTATAGTGCACATAAATGCACACACCGACAACCTCTTGACTTGTGGCAAGACGAGACATTGTTCACGCATCCACGCAAAACAATAACTTGACGATCCCAACTCTCATATCATTAACCTTATTGTGTTGACTTGTAAGTTGGTACAGCGAACAACGGTGTAGATTGGTGCTATTAAACTATAGGTCATATATCTATTTCAATATAATAGTACCTAGGTTATAGCATGTCTGTGTCGTGAGAAGTGACAGTACGGTAAGAGACAGCTTAATAAAGGGAGGAAATGGTAGGGAAGCTTGATGTAAGGGCAGTGTAGAGAGGGAGAGGGCGAGGCAGCTGTAGGATCACTCTAGTCTGCATTAACATCCTAGACAGTACAGGCAGTGTTGACACAGTGAATCTTTAATCTCCACATGCGTGTACAACGTCTCGTGGTAATTTACTTCTGTTAACATTATATATTATTGTTATCATTTTCATTTAATAGAGTGTATTGTGTGTTATTCTTCTTTGAAGCCTTATACCCCAAAGTTAATATTAAAGGCAAGTACACTTTTCTTTACATAAAAACACACATTACCGTCGATGCATGTGAGGCAGGAAGCCGAGCTGAGGTCACATTAACGTGTAAGTTTCTAATAACACAAGATGACAAAAACTGTGGCGTGAGTTGGAGTCTGTAGTGTATTGTTATTACTTACGGTTATTACCGCAACAGTCATCACTCAGGCCATAAACATTACTGATGGTATTTTCTTGTCTTACAGTGTCTACGTGTTAACATGCTTCACAAAAACATATATCAATTATTTGTGAGGTTTTTTCATACTGTACCCGGTGTACCATAATTGACCGGAAAGAAAAGGGGACAACTTACTGTACAATATTTCAAGTGGCCAGAACATATTAACCACAGTTGTGTAAGTACAAGCCAAGTTTAATAGTCTTCCTTAAGTGGACCTCCCTCACCTGGAAGAATGCAATAACTGGTTTTAAGAAACCTTTGTTGTTTGTCCAAATGTTCTATCGTGACGTCCCCATCCATGTCTGACTGAGTCGCAGCACCCCTTCCACCCCTTCCACAACCTTAATAAACTGTCTCCACTGTCCCCTTTACTACGTGAGGGCAATTTAAAACTTTTATTTAACTAACACCAGACGATTTTATTCAGCAGAGAGAGACCCCGTACACATGTGGTTAACCTAAAAATAATAAGAGTAAATAAGAAAACACACATTTCCTCTTTTCTGATTACGCAGAGCACAGGGCCTATTGGCCATACTGGGCAGTCCCATTTACACCCAACCCCTATTGCTCATATACCCATCCAACCTATGTTTGAAGCTACCCAGCGTATTCGAGTTAATGATGATATTTGGTAACTTGTTCCACGCGTCCACTACTCTATTTCCAAAGCAATGTTTACCTATTTAGCGCCTAAATCTAAATTTGTCAAATTTAAAACCATTGTTACGAGTTCGCTCCTGGTTGGATAGTTTGAGTACCTTTGTAATGTTCCCTTTGCTTAGCCCTGACTTCCATTTATACACCTCTCGCCCCTCACTCTACGTTTTCGAGGGAGTGCAAATTAAGATGCCTTAAATTGTCTCTATACTCAAGGTTCCTAATGCCCAGGATTAGTCTTTTCATTCTCCTCTGAATTCTTTCCAAGGATTCTATATCCACTCTAATACGGTGACCAGAATTGAACTGCATAATCCAAGTGTGGTCTCACAAGCGCAAGATATAGTTTTAGGATGACCTCGCTAGTCTTGTAACTAACACTCCTTTGTATGAACCCAAGTACTTTTTTAGCCTTGTTTCGAGCAAATACACATTGTTTACTTATCATTACTCCTAAATCTTCCTCGCAGTCGGATTTCTCAATAGCATCGTTGTTCATCTGGTTTCCCTGTTTTCATCTCCTATACTGAGTACTTTACATTTGTCCACATTGAATTTCATCTGCCATTTTTCAGACCATTCGAAAAATTTGTTTAGATCTCCCTGTAGTTTTGCAGAGTCCTCGTCAGATTTAATTACACGCCCTATTTTAGTGTCATCAGCAAATTTACTTATGTTGCTGTCTACGCCGATATCTATGTCGTTTATGTATACAGTATAATAAATAATAATGGTCCAAGTACGTACTGAGCCTTGGGGAACTCCACTTGTGACGTTGCTCCAATCGGATTTAGTGCCGTTAATGCCCACTCCCTGTTTCCTGCCCTGTAACCACGCCCTAATCCATTTTAGAATATCTCCTTTACTGCCATGAGCCTCACCTTTCTTATTAGTCTTTCGTGAGGGACTCTGTCGAATGCTTTGCTAAAGTCGAGATATACCACATCATAATTGTGCCCGTCGTCCACTGATTCGAAAACAGATGAAAATAATGTTAATAGATTAGTTAGACATGAACGCCCTCTTGTGAAGCCATGTTGGGAATCAACTTGTGCTTCTCCAGGTGATTTCGAATAGAGTTTGAAATGATTGCTTCCAGTAATTTGCCTACTATTGATGTTAGACTGATTCGCCGGTTGTTAGAGGATAGTGATCTATCTCCCTTCTTGAAAATCAGTATTACATTCGCGATCCTCCAGGATTCTGGTACTACACCCGTTTTTAAGGACATGTTAAACAAATTTGCTAAGAGCATACTAAGCTTTTCTTACATTCCTTTAATAGTCTGGCAAATATCTCATCGGGACCTGGTGACTTATTAGGCTTTTGTTTATCTATTTGCTTACTAACATCGTTCCTAGTCACTACTATTGCGCTTAATTTATTTTCTTCACTATCTCTGTATAGAGTCGGTGCCTAGGGTATCATGTTTAAATTTTCGGTGGTGAAAACTATTGAAAAATATTTATTCAGATTATTGCTCATTTCTTAGTCGTTATCAGTTAGCTCCGGTATCTGACTGTATTGGTCCAATCTTTTTTCGTGTTTTAGTTTGATACATTTGATAGAATCCCTTGGGGTTTGACTCCCCCTTGCTGTCTTCAGTTCATTATTCCTCTTTGCTTTTCTTATCTCGGTCTTAACCCTACCGGCCAATACCAGATGCAGTCAGGGAACCCAACAGCTCCCCTCAAACATTTCCCGTTACCCCTATATTACTGTAGCAAATCTATACAAATAATAATATGTGCATTTTATCCTCTAGAAATATGATCTTGGTGTCTAAATTGGGATTTTTTACCATGGTGGCATCGCTTTTGTGATCAGAGGTCATTTAGATCTCTTGAATCCAAGTTGACCGCCATATTCGCCATGGAATGGGAAATTGAATATAATTTCGCAGGTTTTCCTCGTATAATATTGATATTGGTGTCCTTTTATTGCTTGTTGACAACAGCGTTTTTATTTTCTGCAGTCTCCCAGTCCTCCACATTTTCGTGATAAAAGAAGTCATGACAGGAAATTATAAACGATGCCCTCAATGTTCCTGCAAAGGACATGGAGAAATATCTGGGCAAGGATGCACTAACGTCTGACCTAAGTCTTCCGCGATATCTAACTTAACTCAAAATCATGAGTGAGAGCTAAGTGAAAACTTTAGTTAAAACGCTGAAAACAAACTTACGTAACCCAAGACAGTCGTGGCGGAGACTGTATTCTGCCGCGTCAGCTGACCTCCGTCAACCAATCACAGTGCACGTTACAAATATTTTTGTCCCTCAGCCAATCGCAGAGTGGATGCTATGATGCACTTGCACTACACTTAAAAGGCACATGGAAGACCACATCCACCACAATGCTATGGCCAGTGGCCACACAATATTAGCTGTGAATCAACAAAATCACAAATAAGGTTTATTTATTTATTATATTTATTTTTATACTTTCTCTGCTCTATTCTGTAAATATTTTTATTATTTCTTTTTCTACTTTCAATCAATCACATTCTGTTCTTCCTTTAATAGTCTTTCTTAATTATTTATCTTATCTTCTTTCTTCGTACTTAGAGAGAGGTAAAGGAGGAGTGAGGTGTGTGCTGGGCCTCCGGACTTTGTGTAAACAAAGGAAGTTGGCAGCGGCACGAAGCACCACTCATACAAATTTTATTTAAAAAAAAATAAACTAAATATTTTTTTGAGTAGATTGCATTTAAAATACTTTTCCGATGTGATACATGATCAAAGTTCACAAAAGAACGCACGTTACGCTAAAAGTAGCGTTGCCCTAGTGAACGCAGGGCCGGTTTGCTCACTTCAGACAACTTGGGAGTGGACTCTATCAGAGAGTTGTTAAGTGCGCCAGCAGAGATTTGTTAAGCGAGTTAAATATTTTGGTGCCTCCAGGCCCTGGTCATTGCCGATAAAATCATGAAGAAAACATCAAATTTGTTTGACACCATTCATAGAACAAACATCGAGACTATGAAGAAAATCAGAAATAAACCACAAAAGACAACCAAAAAGGTGGTGAAATTAATGAACATAACGGAGGAGTTAATTGAAATAGCCCGCGACTGAGGCCTCACTACCAACGACCTCCTGAAATACGATATTGTGCCCTCTCCTCTCCTGCTTGACCAAATTAGACCCATGGCAAAGCCTGTGAAGAGTCACTCATCATTGAGTTGGAAGCTCATCACATTCCTAAAGAATATTCCTACCATCACCAGCCTGAATCAAATTTGTCAAAACTTCTCTAATGTTCTTTATAGTGTCAACCCATCTGTGAAAGACAGTGAGAGAATGAGAGCTGACGTTACTACCATCAATCTTAAAGTGTAAGAACTAAGAACACAAAAAAATAGGTTTACCCGCTTGTTGGTTCCCAGCGCCGATCAGCAACGGCAGTCAGCGCTGGTAGGCGGACACAGTATATCTGTGAGTTGTGGTGCAGCTGTCGTACAGATGTCTAGCTCGTCATCTGACGAAGTTTTTCCTTTGCTCGATAGTGCTTATGCAAAAATAAGGAGGAAAAGAACTGGAACACATGAAATCAACCACAGCAGAGAAAATTACTGTTAATAATCGCCATCTTTTTAGCGAGCTAAAAAGGGGACAAAGTAGGTTTTTTCCCCCAATACATGAGAATGACTTGGGAAACTTTCGATTACATTTTGAAGAAGGATGAACATCGTTTGACGAAAACAAGTTGTAACTGGCCCACCTCGCACAACTAGTACCGCTTTAGCAACGCGTCCACTCACGCGGGTTGGCAAGAAATTTTTCAGGCAAACTTGTCAGCGCGGGCAACTAGCGCCGTCAGGCTTCATCTTGCCTTTACTGTGTACGGCCGCGCTCAATAGCATGGTCACATACTGTATATGACACTTGTCAGCGCCGGTTGGCGCCTTTGTGTTCTTACCCTTAATGTAGTTGAGCAGTCAACATCTCTTACCAAAGACATGACCACAAGCGTAATTGTCAGTGTGAACATTATGTTCATTCAGTGGTTAATTCTGATCGTTAGTGTAAACTGTTCCTAACATTCAGCTAAAGTAAAAATAAAGATGAATAAATAAATAAAAACAAAAGCTGATTTCCTACTGAAAACCCGACTTGTACAGTCAAAGACAAAAGTGATGCCCTCGTTCTGTCCGATAATTACGGTACATCTAACGAACTGTATTGTAAACCACGTCACTACATCCTGGCAGTTGGCAAGCCTGAATCAAACTGTTCCAACGATATGAGGGCGCGCACGCCCAATGGTTGGTTATTCTCGAAATGTTGTCACCAGTTTTCTGGACGACATTTGTCTATGACTGTACACCCATAAAAAATTTATTCGGCACCCTTACGGCGTGATACAATATGAGACGGGTGCCGAATAATTTTTTAGTGGGTGTACGTCTAGCAGCTGTGTGTGTTTTGGTGCGGGCTGTACACTAAAGAAAATGGCCTTATTTCCGCCTTGTAATAACTTACGAAATCTCAAAATCATCGTAAGTTATGAGGGAAAGTCAGTCATTATAAATCGAGTTGTGGACTTCGTAAGTCTATAGTGAATCATCACCGCAGGAGTTTATGCACTTTTAAGCACTTACGATGTTCGTGACCCGTTAGTGAATCTGGGCCCAGGTCAAAAGACATTACGGCTGCTGAGAATGCTGCTGTTCCTACCAGAAAGCAGCTTGAAATGCGAAAAGCTGACAGGCAAGAGGAGAGGTCTTTCCCTATGCTCTGAAGGGAAGTTTAAGGCTAGGAACCCATATGTACGTGTATGCGTAATGTGCAATGCGTTAAGCGTGATGCATGGTGGATATTCACTGCTCACATATGTCCGTCAAATGTGATGCGTGAAGGTCCTTTTCACGGCAAAGATTCATCTGGTGTGGAACTGTGTGCAGTAGGTTAGTACGTACAATACAGGGGGCACTTAACGAAGTGCTTGGGAACATGAAACTGTGTTCTTTATGAAAGGGTCTTATTTTAAGAGCTGTTTATAGGGAGAGTCCAATGTATTTTGTTTTGTGTTTACTAATTATGCTATTTGCACAAAACAATTATTATTAATCCAGTCAACTCTGTAGTCCCAGTAAATTAGCAATAAAACATTTAGTTATAGTTCAAGAGTCACAGTATTTTATTATTATTAATACGATTACCATTATTATACGGTAATCTGGCACTATCTCATTTGGAAATAGATCAGACTGAAATATATTAACAACAATGTATATTGATATATTTCAGAGACATTAGCTGATAGTTAAACTCGCCTGTCTTCCCCTCAACATCTAGTGTTGCAGCCATACTGTTCCAAATATTGGTAAGCAGAGTTGCATCCTTGTGATCTCTTCTAATTGCATCATATATTGCTGGATGCTCTCTAACCAGTTCAATTAGCTTTTCCAGAATAACATCTGATATGACATTACGTGGCACAGTGAAGTGTACAATTTGACATAGACACACGCACACATACAAAAACAGACGCTATGAAGCACGTGAATTCAACGGGAAAAACCCCCGTCATCCCTGGCGTGATACTTGCGTGAAGCGTGGTCACCACCTGAATACGCAACGCACAAGACACTACGCATCACGTATACATGGAATCATACCAACTTGTTTTCAATTATTTTTATTTACACGCATCATGCAATGCGTACTACGTACACATGGGTTCCTAGCTATACTCAAAGCAATTTTAGTGTTTAATCCAATATAATATGAATGCTTCCTCTTTCCATCTTTTGTTTAAAAACAAACTACCAACACGTGTGTCGATCTCAGCTGATTTCTCCTTCTCTTGTGATTGGTTGATGATTTTGTTAACTGAGCGATGATTGGCCAACTAGCTCATGTACTACCCTCTACCTTCGGACAAGAGAACTGAATTTACAGTATAAACAGTAGAGTTACAGTCTGCTTATGGACCCGTAATAAAATTATGAGTATGAAAAATTTACGGTACCGTATGTCTGCTACACTCGTAACTAATGAGGTGTTATGAGTGTGCGGCCCCAGGTCTGTACTGGCAATCAAATTCTACCACAGGTGTAGAACACGTAAGGACCAAAGGACATAAAAGTAATGCTCGATGGACCAACTTTATCGTCATTTATAAAGGGTACAATAAACGGTAAAATTTTACTTGTTGCCACATTTTTTTTTAAAGTTACGGTTGCAATTAATAGTTTAGACAATTTGAAGACACCGTTTTTCTATGACGTTTCTCTCGCAACCGATCCAACTGAACCACCAAAACAGGAGCCCTCCTCCCCCCACATTTCAGTCGTTTGCGAGGGAGACGTCATTGAAGACGTGTCTTAGAATTGTCTACAGACTCTAAACGTTTGATTGCAACCATAACATTTTCAAGTTTTTGTCCGGCAACAAGTGAAATAATACCCAACAAACGTCAATAAGGTGCATTAAGACAAAGCTCACCTTGTTTAACTCCCGCGTGTTGGTTGTATATTTAATGTTATAATATACTCGGTACCGTTAAATATAAGACCCCAATCTTTTCTCCTAGTTGTCTGTGGTGCTGACGGATCGTCGTCTTGGCGAGCGGTGTCGGGAATCCCTTGATAAATAAACTGTATACTAAATGTATGTACTTGTTGTAGGGTGAGGCGTCGTCCATCCAGTGTTGCCAGACGGTGTAGACTAAATTTGCATATATCGAGAGCTATCAAGGAATAAACTATTGAAATTGAAAAAAAAATAAATATCGAGGCAAAATTCTCCAAAATATCCCATTTCTGATATTTCTCGTAATATTTCAGTGAAAATCGATTAGTTATTAAATAGTAAAGCATACAATATATAGTACAGTAACAGTATATATAAAATACCAGTATGGCTAAAATTTGTGTATCAACATAAGATTGAAACTTCATATTTACAATAGTAATTGATTTTTTCATTAATTTATAAAATAAATTCTATGGGTGAATTTTAAAGAAAGATTAAGATATTAATAGCAAAATAAATGTGAAATTATAATTTTAACCTTTTTCCTTTAGACCAAATTACATTATTTTTTTCACTATTACGTCAATATAACACCATTGCATTAGTCAGAATCACTTGCATTATACATAGGAGTACACATTTTACAATAGCTTATTACTAACAGAAAAACTAAAACAAGAATTGTTTCTTAATGGTTTGGATGGAGTATTCCAACTAGTGTCTTGGTTGACAATCTATTCCTGTTTTGTTTTTATATTATTTACAGTTGAAAAAATTTCTTTCTGTTGTGGCACTAGTGAGGAAGGCAGAGTACACTAGAAACAAAACATGATAAATTAGGAAACATATTATCTCCACTTTCCGTCTATTATTTTATCCGAAAAATTTGAATTAGGAGTAAAATTTTGATTCAGTGCAGAAACTCCCCAAATTCAGATCGAATATCCCCATTTCCGCATCGATACCACAAAATTCTCAAATCTTATGAAATTTCATGTCTGGCAACACTGCGTCCACCTGACTTTTATAGTGGGAAGCAGTTCTATACGAGACTAATCGCAAAGTCTAACTGTTAATTCCCATAGCATATATAATAATTATAATCCCTATATCACCTTAATCGTATATTACATAATAATATACTTAAACCAAATATTAATGTTTTTGTCGAAATAATAAATTAGATAAAATTTCGACAGGGATGGACCCACAGGATCCTCCTCTATGTTTTCTAACTCGTACCGTATACTGGACATGGACCAGCAACTTGTACACGCACATAAAAGGATGATCTGAGTCCAAACAGCAGCTCATTTAACACACCTCGTTGTTGGAGGGTCTCTGTGATAGCACCTGGTAATATCTGGACGTCTCATTTACCAACTCGTACCTGATGACTATCATAATGGACAAAACATGTAGCTTGTTGATGCTTTACTTTATCATATCTTATATTATTCACCTGTTTATAACGAAGATACTTGGTACTCTTACCGCAGAACATTGTGTTGTCCAAGTCTTAACTGAGAACTTTGACATGTGTACAAGTAGTCGTAGTTTCCAAAAGTCGAACAGAAGTTCAGACAATCGTGAGGTCGTAGACATGTGGTCGCAAATGGAACGAAAAGATTAAAGAAATACGACCAGTGTCACAAGTATGGCAAGATTGGTCCACGGTTTAGTGAGCTGAAGCTTACACTCTCGCCCTCACCTCCTTACCAGTTGAAGGAAACGACCCGAGACAACTTACTGGTTTCTCCAAGCTTTTAGCTCTCACTAACGCAAGAGCTTCTCAATGTTCCGTACAATTGCGGAGAAAATGCTCTTGACACTATTGGCAATATCTGGCATCTACACTTGAGGATCATGTAGGTAAAGATGATATAGATTTCAACGTTATACATTCAGACTGTTCTTGGCAGTTTTGTACGGTGGTGTAACTGATATATCTAAAGTGCACGAAACAGGTGACACAAAGACTGACTTCATAATTTTAAGTCGTTCACTGTCTCTTGCGTAAAAATAAATTCCACTTAAGAACCTCACCAGCAACCAGTTCGCCATGGTGGTCCTACCAGGTGTCAACAAACACTCACCAACAGTTCTTACTAGATCGTGGGAACTGAAGCTCCTCAGCACGACAAGGCAGTTACCAGGGGGGATACCAACCCTCAGTTCTCTGTGTTAAAAACTGCGGTGGTGTATAGGGGACCCTCTTTTAGGTCTGAGTCTGCCACCAATTCAGACGTGTTTTTAGCGAAGGAGTTATCCACCTTTGGCAGTGGAGGTCCATCCCCCTAAAATATTACGTCTCGAACACTTCTGGGGTACATGCTGATGTTCATGCCACATTTCAGCCAAAGATAGTGAACGTCTATGAGCTAAATCTTAATAGTAACAGTATTGTGACCAAGTGCCAGGTTGTTGATTTTCACTGACTTTCTACCTCATTTGCACATTATTGCAGGGTCTCAATTGTTTCTCTTACTTTGACAACACAACAAATTTATCGTTTCTCACCCCTGGTCTGTTTTATTTTATTTCCTTTTGTCCCCCCCCCCCCTCAGGCCCCAATGTGGGTCAGTGACCTGTGCCCGGGTAGGCTAATTCCTTTAATATACCAACTCCAACAGTAACACGTGCTTCATATAATATGCAAGTACAGTAGCCACTAGGAAACCAACATGATATACATACATTGAAGTTATTTGTATACGGTAATATAATTTGCGGTGTTATTCTGAATTGTAGTCTAGTTTAGTTCACGGTATATTCTTGAACAGGATGCTGAAATCTTGCCCCAGTAACCTTAAGAGCCATGAATGTTGTTATCCAGGTGTCACTTTGACGTGTGGTTAAAATATTAATATATTATATAAATATTTATATCATAAATATATTTTTTTCCAATTAACTACAAATAGTTTTTCAATATTATTGCAAGTGAACGTTTGGGTCACATTGTATTTAAAACCGTATATAAACCTGCAACATTGCGCCAGGGAAAGTTATCATCACTATCACCTTTTCTGTAATGTAATGATAACAGTCATGGTTACTGCCTCTCATAGTGGGGGTATAACTTTTCTTTGGGGAATAACCACCCGGGCACAGGTTATCGACCTACAACGGAGCCTAGGGGAGGGGGGAGGAGGAGGCAAAAAATAAAATTAAAAATTAGAAAAGAAAAAAATTATATTTATCTACACCACGAAGATGCCGGAAAACCAGCTTTTTAAAGTGAGACAGATTATATGAGTGTGGAAACACAGAAGAAGGCAGAGCATTCCACAGTTTGGCTGTGTGAGGAAACAAGGAGGTACTATAACCGGTTATTCGTGTGACCAACATCCACAGAGAAACGGTGGGCACCGCGGGCAAGACGTGTGTTACGAGTCCACGGTCTTGCCGGCGGTACACAGGATGCCAAATCCACCGAACATTGCCCGTTAAAGTACCTGTAAAAGAGAGAGAGAGAGAGAGTGAAACAACATTGTGGCGAAGAGAAAGGGAAGAAAGACTATCAACTGAAGGAGGAGAGAGTTAGTAAGACGAGAGGGCATAACGGGTCACACGAGAGGGTATAACCGGATACAGGAGGGGGTATAACGGGTCACACGAGAGGGTATAACCGGATACACGAGGGGGTATAACGGGTCACACGAGAGGGTATAACCGGATACAGGAGGGGGTATAACGGGTCACACGAGAGGGTATAACCGGATACAGGAGGGGGTATAACGGGTCACACGAGAGGGTATAACCGGATACAGGAGGGGGCATAACGGTTCACACGAGAGGGTGTAACCGGATACGTGAGAGGGTATAGCGGGTCACAAGAGGGGTATAACCGGACACTGAAGATAGACTAACCGAAGTCACAGGAGGAAACTAATATCACCAAAGCGGAGGTTCTGACACCACGTAAGACCTCCGCTCCTGCTGCATGCTCTTGTCTACGCTAACCTGTCTAGAAACAGCACCAATATAGGGCGAGTTACTCCTGGGGCAGAACACCGGGCGGAACTGGGATGATGTACTGTATTCTTAAAAAACGCCTCACATTGACAGCAACACTTAATTATGATCTAACTTGCCAATTTAGTGGGAATTATTCTTAGTTTTTTATTTCGATTGTATCTATGATCACAATTTATATATCGCTTCCTCTTTCCCCATTCGGTCCCCAGGTGCTGCGGGAGCCTCAAGGGTGGTGACTCTTTAATAATTGTCACGATATCTCAGGCACCTTCAGTCAGGAAGCTGAAATTTGCACACAACAGTGGCCAAGTTATTTTGTAAAATACATTTTCTTTTACTCCATTTGAACGCACAAAAATATTGCTAATTTTTGCTAAAGTGCTGCATAAATATAAATGAAAATGAAAAACCTTTTAAGTGCTGCACTTGGAGCTAATATTAATAAGCTGCTTAAAGAAAGTGTAGCAGAGAGCTGGAGTCTTAAATTAAAGTTTGAAGCAACAAGTTTTAAGTCACCGAATGAACTTTGACTTTAATTTTTTACCAATCTCTATGTACTGTATAAAACTTTGCAGAAAAAAATCGTAAGAATCATATCTCATAAGTGCCATGTTGACATGTCGGTGCTTTATCATCCCCTACACTACAGTAACACCACCAGCAATAACCTGACCTACATGGCAGTGTGACCCTGACCTTCAACTGATCTTCACCAAAAACATGGACGCCTACATGACATTTCCCCAAAATCCCACCCCAAAGTTTAAGTTTAATCATTTTTAACATTTAGTAGTCCATTTTCAATTATAAACGTAAACAAACAAAATCACACAATTATCAGATCGAAATTGTTGCCGAGTTACTCTAAATAACATGCATACATGCTCAACCAATCACAAATTCTGGGTATTATGCCAAATAACAAGATAATTTTAATAATATATACCAAACAAACTTATACTATGAACGCACCCAGTAACCGTCGTGACCGGCTGGCGTGGGAACTCTGCCACGCCGGGCAAGTTAACTCGTCAGTCCTAAATCCTAGTTCATTTTTTCTGGTTTCTTTTTTCCTTTGCAATTTACAACATCGCGTTCATCACATAACACTTCCTTTGCACTCTACACCAACATGCTTGACACATGTTAAATATTCTCAGAAAGTTCACAAATTAAGACAAATATGATCGTAAAATAGCAGAGGCAGGGGAGGTTATAATCCCCAAGACTATGGAGCACACTGCTAAGACCAGAAGTTGTTCGATTACGTTCGTTTTATTTTTTTAGTTAAGGTACAGTAGATGTGACTCACCTGTTGTGTTATGTATTAATTACCAAGCTCTGATAACTAAGTTTCTTCATTTGATAACTTTTAGAACTAGGAAAGGAATACTTGAATATGAACTAAATTTGTATAACTATTTAAGAAAATAATTCCATCACTTTGCAACCTAATAATACTTACTGCATTAAAAAATACGGCAACAGATATTCTTGGGTATTCAATGATTAATCTAGTGATCATTTTAGCAAAATATTAAGGTAAAAACTGATCTCAGCGGGCCTGTGTAACCAGTGGGGTTCCCCAGGGGTCAGTACTGGGCCCACTCTTGTTCATAATCTATATAAACGATATAGATACTGGGATCAGCAGGGTAATAAGCAAGTTTGCGGATGACACCAAAATAGGGCGGCAGATTAATTCAGGGGATGATGCAAATGCACTACAGGAGGATTTAAATAAACTGCAGGAGTGGTCAGAAAAATGGCAAATGAAATTCAACACCATCGAGTGCAGCGTACTTAACATTGGAAGAACAAATACTGTCAATGATTACAGCCTTAACAACATCAACCTAGAGAAGTCGACTTGTGAAAGCGACTTAGGGGTACTTGTAAGCCCGGACCTACGGCCTAGAAAACAGTATGTTAAGGGTCAAAATAAGGCAAACAGAGTATTAGGTTTTACATCTAGAAGTGTAAGTAATGAGTGCAGAGGTCTTATTGCAACTATATCTTGCGCTAGTCAGGCCGCACCTCGATTATGGGGTTCAGTTCTGGTGCCCTTATTATATAGAAAGGATATCAATTCACTGGAGTCGGTGCAGCGAAGAATGACAAAAATGATTCCGGGACTTAGAAACCTTCCATATCAAGATAGGTTAAAGAAACTAACCTTGCATTCCCTAGAAAGATGAAGAGTGCGGGGAGATATGATAGAAGCATTTAAGTGGGTGAAAGGAATCAATAAATGAGATATAGATAAAGTTCTTATAATATCCGAGCAGGATAGGACTCGTAGCAACGGATTTAAGTTGGATAAGTTTAGGAGGGAGATAGGAAGGAACTGGTTCACACATAGGGTGGTAGACAAGTGGAACAAGCTAAGAGAGTGGTGTGCGGCCGCAACGCTACGAGAGAGGTGTGCGGCCTCAACGCTACGAGAGAGGTGTGCGTCCGCTACTAGAGGTGTGCGGCCGCTCCGCTACGAGAGAAGTGTGCGGCCGCTCCGCTACTAGAGAGGTGTGCGGCCGCTCCGCTACTAGAGAGGTGTGCCGCCTCAATGCTACGAGAGAGGAGTGTGGCCGCTCCGCTACGAGAGAGGAGTGCGGCCGCTCCGCTGCGAGACGTGCGCGGCCTCAACGCTACGAGAGAGGAGTGAGGCCGCTCCGCTACTAGAGAGGTGTGCGGCCGCTCCGCTACGAGAGAGGAGTGCGGATGCTCCGCTGCAAGAGAGGTGTGCTTCCGCAACCCTACAAGAGAGGTGTGCGGCCTCAACGCTACGAGAGAGGTGTGTAGCCGCTCCGCTACTAGAGAGGTGTGCGGCCTCAACGCACTGAGAGAGGTGTGCTGCCTCAACGCTACGAGAGAGGTGTGCTTCCGCAACCCTACTAGAGAGAGGTGTGCGGCCTCAACGCTGGAAGAGAGGTGTGCTTTCCGCATCCCCACGAGAGGTGTGCGCTCAACGCTAAAGCGAGAGAGGGCCTCAGCAACCCTGGCCGAGAGAGAGGTGGTAGCGCCTCGAGCTGTATTTAGAAGAGGTGTGTAGCCCACTGGCCGAGAGTATGTGCGGCCTCAATGCACCGAGAGAGGTGTGCGGCCTCAACGCACCGAGAGAGGTGTGCGGCCTCAACGCTACGAGAGAGGTGTGCGGCCGCTCCGCTACTAGAGAGGTGTGCGGCCTCAATGCACCGAGAGAGGTGTGCGGCCTCAACGCACCGAGAGAGGTGTGCGGCCTCAACGCTACGAGAGAGGTGTGCGGCCGCTCCGCTACTAGAGAGGTGTGCGGCCTCAATGCACCGAGAGAGGTGTGCGGCCTCAACGCACCGAGAGAGGTGTGCGGCCTCAACGCTACGAGAGAGGTGTGCGGCCGCTCCGCTACTAGAGAGGTGTGCGGCCTCAATGCACCGAGAGAGGTGTGCGGCCTCAACGCACCGAGAGAGGTGTGCGGCCTCAACGCTACGAGAGAGGTGTGCGGCCGCTCCGCTACTAGAGAGGTGTGCGGCCTCAATGCACCGAGAGAGGTGTGCGGCCTCAACGTTGCCAGTAAGTCGCGAACGCTGCCGAGACAGGCGGCGTCGCTAACGCCACGGTAGAGGCGCGCACGCCTCGCTGGTAAGCAGAGGTGTGCGGCCGCTCCGCTGCAAGAGAGGTGTGCAGCCGCTCAGCTACTAAAGAGGCGTGCGGCCTCAACGTACCAAGAGAGGTGTGCTGCCTCAACGCTACGAGAGAGGTGTGTGGCCTCAACGCTACGAGAGAGGTGTGCGGCCACAACGCTACGAGAGAGGTGTGCGGCCTCAACGCTACGAGAGAGGTGTGCGGCCGCAACGCTACGAGAGAGGTGTGCGGCCTCAACGCTACGAGAGAGGTGTGCTGCCTCAACGCTACGAGAGAGGTGTGCGGCCACAACGCTACGAGAGGCGTTTCTGTCACACACCTCTCTCGTAACACAAAAAGTGTATTGTAACAATAAAAATACTCAAATCGTATTTGTATTATACAATATCATAAACGTGGCGTGTGGTCCAGGGCCCCATAAAGTACAACAGATACCACAGACTGTGTTATCTGTTGTACTTTATGGGGCGTCATTATATTAATACTGACCCAGACTTACAGCACCCCCACTGAGGTCAATTCAAAATTTCACCATTCATACTGTAAATATAATTAATGAAGGTTGTGATGATGGGTAGTGTTGATTATAGTGATGATAGATGATGTTAAATGTAGTGATGATGGATGTTGTTATATGTAGTGATGATGGTTGGTCTTATATGTAGTGATGATGGTGTTATATGTAGTGATGATGGATGGTGTTATATGTAGTGATGATGGATGGTGTTATATGTAGTGATGACGGGTGGTATTATATGTAGTGATGATGAATGGTGTTATATGTAGTGATGATGGATGGGGTTATATGTAGTAATGATGGATGGTGTTATATGTAGAGATGATGGATGGTGTTATATGTAGTGATGATAGTTTAAGTATAGTGATGATGGGTAGTGTTAAGTATAGTGATGATGGATGGTGTTAAGTATAGTGATGATGGATGGTGTTATATGTAGTGATGATGGATGGTGTTATATGTAGTGATGATGGGTCGTGTTATGTAGTGATGATAGTTTAAGTATAGTGATGATGGGTAGTGTTAAGTATAGTGATGATGGGTCGTGTTAAGCATAGTGATGATGGATGGTGTTATATGTAGTGATGATGGATGGTGTTAAGTATAGTGATGATGGGTGGTGTTATATGTAGTGATGATGGGTGGTGTTAAGTATAGTGATGATGGGTGGTGTTAAGTATAGTGATGGTGGATGGTGTTATATGTAGTGATGATGGATGGTGTTAAGTATAGTGATGATGCATGGTGTTATAGGTAGTGATGATGGATGGGGTTATGTATAGTGATGATTTATGGCATTACATGTGGTGATGATGATATGTATATGTGCACACAGGGCGGTGTAATGCATCTAGTGTGGTAGCATTATGTTAGGTGTTATATCTAGAAGTGTAAGTAATAAGAGTGCAGAGGTCATATTGCAGCTATATCTTGCGTTAGTCACGCCGCACCTCGATTATGTTGTTCAGTTCTGGTGCCCTTATTATAGAATAGATATCAATTCATTGGAGTCGGTGCAGCGAAGAATGACGAAAGTGATTCCGGGACTTAGAGACCTTCCATATCAAGATAGATTAAAGAAACTAAACTTGCATTCCCTAGAAAGACGATGAGTGCGGGGAGATATGATAGAAGCATGTAAGTGGGTGAAAGGAATGTAAAAGAGATATAGATAAAGTTCTTATAATATCCGAGCAGGATAGGACTCGTAGCAACGGATTTAAGTTGGATAAATTTAGGAGGGAGATAGGAAGGAACTGGTTCACAAATAGGGTGGTAGACGAGTGGAACAAGCTTAGCAACTTTGTAGCAAGTGCTGGAATGCTGGAAATTTTTAAAAGGAGGCTATATAGATTCATGGATGATACTGTGGTAGTAACTCTCGACAGGAGCTGCCAAGCACAGGCTAACCGGCCTATTGCAGACTCCTTATTTTCTTATAACAGCATCTCAGAGACGAAGGCTGAAAAGTGCTTAAAATCAATTAAATTCAATTGTTTCGCTATTATCCATTTTCGCCATGTATTTATGGGGTTCAAAATGCTCAGAATCACTAGCGTAGCTAGGGGGGGGGGGCGGTCCGCCCCGGGCGGCACTTTTGGGTCTGCTCATCACCCATATCTGCAGCTACTGGAGACGTTAATCCATCCCTTTGTATCGGCGGCAAGTTAATCCTTGTCGTGTCTAACCTAACACCTGACCCACATCATCACGGCCACGTCATGAGCTACACCCTTGCTATGGCCCCCCCACCCCGCCACACACACAACCTGTAACCTGTTGAGGATTAAGGAAACAACTTCAAACAAGTACGCCAGTGAGCTCATGTGGTGTGGGTCAGGTGTTAGGTCAGACACGACGAGGATTAACTTGCCGCCCATACAAAGGGAAGGATTAACGTCTCCAGTAGCTGCAAAACCATGCAGTCTCGGGTCATATAAGTTCATGTACAGCCGACCAATCCACCAGTTACAAGCAATTCACTTCAGTTCTGCACAAGTCTCCATCGTGACAAGACGAGGGGAGGCTAGACGACTTTTAAGTTCTCTTGTGTTTTCGATCCAGTTATTTACTTCGTTGGAAGACATAATACTATTAGGTAAGAAATATTAAAGTATTGGTTAAAAAAATATTGATGTGACTTTTGCTGCGGTACTGAGATTAAATATTAAGATTTTGTTTCACAGCATTGCGATTTTATACTAAGACACTATCCTCACTGGGGTACAGACGAAAGCCACCCAGACAAAAGCCCCCTAGACGAAAGCCACCCAGACAAAAGCCCCTACTTTGATCGGGGTGGCTTTTGTCTGACAACAGTAAGGGCTTTCAAAAGTTACGGACATAATTAAATAGTTGAGGGTAAAATATACTGTTCTTCTCTGTGGTTAATTATTGGTTAGGTTAGGGTTGGGTTAGGTTAAGTTAGGTTAGGTTGGGTTAGGTTAGGTTAGGGCTAGGGTTGTCAGACAAAAGCCACCCCGATCAAAGTAGGGGGCTTTTGTCTGGGTGGCTTTCGTCGGGGGGGCTTATGTCAGACATCCATTTTCACTGTACTCTGAGTCTGTAATTTTAGATTAAGTTGCTACTTTTTACATTTCCATTGCATTACATTGATACTAGTGTCATTGTACCGTGATTTTAGATCAAGCTGTTTGCTACTTCCTATCTGTCTCCTACTATTCAGAACGAGTTTATAGAAATTTTGGGAGAAAACGTAAGAAGCAAAGTCATCAAGCAAGTAAAAGAAGCAAAGTACTTTTCCATGATATTCGACAGCACTCCTGATATTTCACATAAGGATCAAACGAGCCAAGTTACGCTATGTTATGATCGATGGAGATAAAGTGAAGGTTGTGGAATCATTTGTCGATTTCATTGAAACAAAAGGTAAAACCGCCGAGAATATTTCAATGATGATTTTGGAAAAATTAGAGAAAGACGGAATTGATATTCAAAATTGTAGAGGGCAAGCATATGATAATGCTGCGGTGATGGCTGGTGTTCATACTGGTGTTCAGAAACGTATCAAGGAAATTAATAAAAAAGCAGAATTTGTCGCTTGTACAAATCACTCGCTGAATTTGGCGGGTGTTCATGCAGCTTCTGTTGCTGTGAATTCTGTTACCTTTTTTGGATGTGTGGAACGTTTGTTTGTATTTTTTCTTCATCAACCCATCGCTGGGATGTTCTAACTTCAGTCACTGGTCAAAGTGTCAAGCGCATAATAGAAACTCGGTGGAGTGCGAGGGGAGAAGCTGTAAGTGTTGTAAAGAAACATTTCTCAAAAATCTTAAGTGCCCTAGATAAGTTAACTGGTGAAGAAGAAAATACAGCTACCAGGGCAGATGCTGGTGTTCTACTTGGTGCGTTGCAATCATTTTCCTTTTGTGCTTTCTTGGCCTGTTGGGACCCGTCCTTCTAGAAATTAACGACACACAGACTTACCTCCAAACCAAGGGCTTGAACATACAACAATGTGATATAAAACTCAGGGCATTAGAAACATTTCTAGTTGAAAACAGGGACAAGCTAGTGAGTAATGGAGTTAAC
>NW_024748871.1:0-7296 GCF_018991925.1 Homarus americanus
ACGTAAATAAGCGTACTTAAATATCAATTAAGACAATTTCATAGTTACATCCAAATTAATCAAGTTAATTACTTATCGTTTTTGGCTTCAACTATTCAAAAACAACAACAACAATAAAACAACAATACCAACAATAAACAACAGAAGAAGAACAAGAACAAGAACAAGAAGAAGAACAAGAACAAGAACAAGAACTCAATATATCAATCGACTATTATCCTGTTTACTCATCTCTCTCTTTATCTCCTTCCACATCATCTTTATCATCGTCTTAATCTCTTGTCAGTCTTCTTCATCTTTGCCTCGTTTCTTAACTTCCTCCTCAGAGATAAGACCCGTAATGACAAGAGTGTTTAAGGCAGTTATTAGCGCCTTCACCCTTAACTATTGTTCCCTGCAGGCTGTGTATAACCTCGGGCACACACACACACACACACACGTCTTGAGAACAGTCGATTGATATCTGGGTAATTACTGCCGTTCTTCGTTAGCTTTCTCTCTCTCTCTCTCTCTTTCTCTCTCAATATATTTCTCTGTCTTTGTCTATCTATTTATTCATCTCTCTCTCTCTCTCTCTCTCTCTCATTTGTTCACTGTTCACTGGGTTTCCTGTTTTTATTCTTGGGCTTTCTGTCTCCCCTTCCTGTCATCGTCTGTCTGTCTATACGTCTCTGTCTCTCTTATCTGGTTCTCTCTTTTCGTTTATTTTTTTACATCACCACTTGTTTGTGTTCGTCTGTGTCCGTGATTGTCTCTGTGCTTGCGTGAGTGCGTGTCTGTATATGTAATTGCTTTGTGTGCGTGCGTGCGTTATGTCTATACACGCACACATATATAAGTAAGATAAATCATTCCATTTTTTAATTTCTCGACGCATTAACATATAGATAAGCATCCATGTTGTACTGCGAGAGGTCGAAGAAAATAATTTTTTTTAACCAATAAAAACCTTCCTTCTAATCATCTCGTTCGTTGATTGGCTTTCCCTCCCTGATACGTTTTATCCAAATATGCTGAACCGAGATTGGTATCCCCACATCCCCTGAGCAACGCTCTTGTGCGTTATGCAGAAGACCCGACAGCCGCACCCTTATTCACTACCTCCTAAGATGTCCCCACACACAACGCTTCCGTGACGCCTGCTGGACCACCACTCCACGACCCCCTGACGGAGACACGATGATCCTCCCAATACTGGCCAGATATTTTGTAAATAATATTAATTATGTGTTAAAGGAACATCCTTCCTTCCTTAGGCTTTAGTAAGCCCCTTTATAATATTTATACTGTATATACTTTTCACACTTGCCAGATGATTCTGGTGTCATTGTACAGGGGTACCTAGTGACAGCACTAGGATCCCGCTTCCTCTATCAAGGAATAAACAATTGAAATTGAAATTGAATATGCTGAACCATATTATGATGAGTGGTGAAACTCTTGATGCATTGCTCCCTCACTCCTCACTCACAAACGGGGGGGGGGCGAGGGAGGGGGACAGACGTAGGGAGAGAGAGGGAGGAAGGGGAGAGAAAGAGGGGGAGAGGTAGGGAGATAGGGAGAGAGAGAGAAAAAAATAAACAAATATTGGTAGGATGAACAACCTGTATCTATTGCCTCTCAAAAAACATAGCGGATATGTTTCAATATTCCCGAGAAGCAGTCAGGTCAGGGGTGGGGATGGGGCTTGATAATAAACAGAGAGAGAGAGAGAGCGAGCATAGCAAAACCAATAACCTTTTCCCAACACCTTTACAAACACACACACACACACACATCACACATCCTTGACCACCGAAGGGTCAAGACGTACCTGGCGCTCGTCTCGGAGCAGCCAGGTCAACTGTTAAGTTGGCCCATACCAACTCCCTCCCCTGAACCCTCCTCCCCACCGGAATATCAACAAGTTCTTGCCAGAAGTTACAATTTCATTTAGGAAAGGAACGGAACCAGTGTTAAACAGAGGTGAACAGTGGTGAACAGTGCTTAAGTCAGTGAGAACAACTCAACAGTAACAGTCGTACCCAAGTTAACCTTCACACAGTGAGGTCCCAGGTACCCAGTGATAACGGCCCGCGAGACCCAACAACAACCACCGAGGTGTTAATCCGTCTACGATAGGAAGGCCTGGGACCAAACCTCACTCATATAACACCATCTGTGAGGGAATTACTACACCACGTCAAGTCCCTCATCACACCATATGTGAGGGAATTACTACACCACGTCAAGTCCCTCATCACACCATCTGTGAGGGAAGTACTACACCACGTGATGCCCCTCATAACACCATCTGTGAGGGAATTACTACACCACGTGATGCCCCTCATAACACCATCTGTGAGGGAGTTATTACACCACGTGAGGTCCCTCATAACACCATCTGTGAGGGAATTACTACACCACGTGAGGCCCCTCATAACACCATCTGCGAGGGAATTACTACACCACGCCAGGTCCCTCATAACACCATCTGAGGAACTACTACACCACGTGAGTTCCTCCTAACACCATCAGGGAGGGAGTTACTACACTACGAGTTTGCTGTTCAACATCTACATTAATCTGTATGTTCACTGTATGTTCCTTTACCTTTCTCTAATGAAGGCTTTTGTTAAACCACCAATGTTAAACCACCAATGTATGTAATAAGTCATTTATGTCCAATGTATATTTTCAGCCTTCGGGCTGCAGAATTTTTTCAATAAACCGTTAATTGTTATTATTATTATTATTATTATTATTATTACACACACACACACACACGAGTTTCAAGACGCTGAGAGACAAGTAAGCATAACGAGATGAATATTAAAGATAAAGAAGGAATATGGATAAAGAAGAAAGAACGATAGGGCTGGATAAAGGTTAGGGAAGAGAGAGACAAAAGGGATAAAGATTAAGTAAATAAAAACGGCGAAAAGGGATACCTCCATCCCCTCTCCTCTCAACATCATACTACAGTACCCTACCCTACACTCGCCTACACCACAGCACACTACACTACCCTACACCACAGCACACTACCATACAGCACTTCCATACCCCGAGTGATCAGTTGTGAGCAACTGGCTGGGCCCAGCCTCGAACTGGTTCCGGCGGTGCTAGACGTAGTTCGTCAGGCCACCGCCACGGGTCTACTGTCGGCTTTTCTGAAGGTTCTTTTATGTTACATTTGTTGGTTTTGTTGTTTTTCGTTAATAATTCATATATTTACGTAGTTTTTCTCAGGATTTGTATGAATTTATACTCAAATAGCAGTTACAATTGTATTGACGCTGTGTGTGGCCCTTTTGCAGCCAATCTTGGCTACTAACTCAAGATAAAGAAGGAATCGCCGTAAATAAGAAGGTCCGGCGCTCTTCTCAGGCTCGACCGCTGTCACCCAAACTGAAACAGACAACTGTCCCTTGACTCACCACGTAACCATAACGTATCTGATTGAGTTGTTAAGCAACAGGAACACTTTGGTAAAAGGAGAAATAATAACAACTTGTAGGAATCTCTCTGTCTGTCTGTTGGTCTGTGTCTGTCTGTTGGTCTCTGTCTGTGTGTGTCTCAGTCTCTGTCTGTCTTTGTATCTCAATCTCTGTCTGTGTGTCTGTGTCTGTTTCTGTCTGTCTGTCTCTGTCTGTTTGTCTCAATCTCTATCTGTATTTGTCTTTGTCTGTCTGTCTGTCTGCCAGACAGACATAAACTGAGACAGACAAACAGACAGATATTGAGACACAAAGATAAATAGACTGAGAGACACACAGGCAGAGACACTCACACACAGACAGAGACCAACAGACAGATAGTCAGACAGACAGACAGAATGCGAAAGGTAGACAGGCAGAGGCAGACATACAGATAGACAGTCAGGCAGGGACCTACATTGAGAGAAAGATATGACAGGCAGAGAAAGACGCAGACACACAGTCAGACAGAGACAGACAAAGTGAGAATGACAGACAGAGTGAAGAAGACAGACAGAGTGAGAAAGACAAACAGAGCGAGAAAGAATGACAGAGAGACAGACAGGGTGAGAAAGACATACAGACAGACAGACATATAGTCAAAGTGATAAAGATAGAACAGACATACAGACAGATAGACAGAGACAGTCAGACCAAATGACAGACGGACAAAGACAGTTAGACAAACAGATATAGACAAAATGAAACTGTCAGACAGACAGATAACGAATGAGAGAAAGACATAGACATACCGAGACAGAAATAGACAGACAGAGACAGACACTCAGACAGACATACAGAGACTGACAGACAGACACACAGAGACTGACAGACAGACATAAAGAGACTGACAGATAGACAAACAGAGACAGACGGAGACAGACATAGAGAAACAAAGAAAGATAGACAGAGACACACACAGACAGCAAACAGACAGACAGACAGAAGGAGAGGGACAGACAGAAACAGAGAGACGGAGACGGAGACTAACACAGACGAAAGAGACAGACAGACAGAGACAGTCAGACAGACGGGCAGAAACACTCTGTCCGTCTGTCTGTTGGCCTCTGTCTGTCTGTGTGTATCTCTCGGTCTCTGTCTGTCTCTCTCATAATTCAGATGAAAATTATGCCAACACAAAAATATATTTTACATACATAACAATAATATGTTTATACGTGAATCTGTATTACATAAAATAGATGATGTAAGAAATACAAAGGCGCTGATTTTCCAACTGAAAGGCGCGATAAAAGCAGCTTTCCTTATGCACGAGACACAACAAACAAATAATGTAATATATAGTCAAAGCTGATGCGAGTTGGAATTGAGGCGGAACAACCAGAAAAATGTTCCAAGTATTTCTTCTTTTACCAAAGTGTTCCTGTTCCTTTTTATTTACATTATCATTTGTACGACGATTGCTTCCTTATCTTGAGTTAGTGTATATACAACTTATTTATCAACACACACACACACACACACACACACTGCAGCGCTATTTGTCTTATTTAAAACCATTTGTACGAGTTTCCTGACTTCCATTTATACACCTCGATCATATCGCCCCTCACTCTACGTCTCTCCAGGGAGTACAAATTTATGTGCTTTAATCTGTCTCTGTATTCAAGGTTCGTAATACCCTGGATTATTAGTCTTGTCATTTTCCTCTGAATTAATTCTAGGGATTCTGTATCCATTCTGTAGTACGGTGACCAGAACTGAACTGCTTATTCCAAGTGAGGTACTTTGTTACCCTCTTCCCTACTTATCATTACTCCTAAATCTTTCACACAACAGTTGTAACTTGTAAACAACAACTCTAGCTCTGCTATTTGAGTATAAATTCAAACATATCCTGAGAAAAACTGCATAAAAATATGAATTATTAAAGAAAAAAGAAAAAACACCATATATAACATAAATAGGCCTTGGAAAAGGCCGATAGTAGACCCCCTGGCGGTGGCATGACGAACTACGTACCACCGTCTAGCGCCGCCGGGACCCTGGATTAATGTTAAGGCGATGGACCTCCATCACTATCATACAGAGAATGACGTACAGTACATGGCCCAGTACATACACATGTACTTAAGGCAGGGTGAGGAAGCATGGTTAGCTGACTGGAGACTCAGTGTAGGGATGAATAATAAGAGTGTAGAGCGCTAAGTTAGTCTTTCATGTCGTCTTCCGTCAGCCTGTCGTCAGTCACCGATGTTAGCATCCGTCAACTAGTTATCGCAAGACTTAAACACTGCTCCTGGTAAAACTCAGGCACCGTGCGGAAATGCTGACATCAAAGACATAGACAAGAGTCCTTTGCTTGCTCAAGGGCGCCTGTCGCGGGTAGAGGTACGACTCCGTCCGTTCCCACCCACCTCCCAACACCCACACTAACCACCCGCCCGCACGCCCGCACACACTACCTCCACCCGGCGCTGTTGCAGGAGGACTACGTCACGCAGCCAACAGCGTCTCCCACACACCTGAGCTCCTCTGACTGAGTATCTTTCAATGATCCCGTAAACTTACAATAAAGTAATAAGTACGGTATGTAGTGATACTTGTAATCAAAATTCTATCCCGTTCTATTCAACTTTTTTTTCTTCAAATTTTACGTTTTCGTATTACAGACCTGAATACCGGGGTATATTTCGCCAAGAGAATCACACGATAAAAGATTTTTTCACAAGTTTTTGTTTCTACTGGGGAAATATTTTAGACGCGAAGGATATATAAAAAAGAGCCGGGAAACACTGTCACTCACACGGGGACCTCTGTTGTCATCCTCAGTTGACTTGATAGTATTTTATTATAAGTGCCCGTTGTTACCATAAATGCATTTGACTTCACTGTTCATCTTTTTTCAAAACATTTCGTTTTCTGAACAATGTTGTTTCTTATTTCTATAGATGGTTCTGATGATGGTTATTACCTTTACCACAAACGCCAAGATATATTTGTATATGGTTTGCGTATATCCTTCAGCTGTAGCCTATAGTCCGTCGTAAGTGTAAAACTCCTCTAGCTAATACCATTCCACGTCTCATTTTATACATGTTTAATCCTCTCGTGGGTCCTGTTAGAACACGTCTGTCTACACAAGTAGTTCTTAACTCTGGAACGGAACTGGCTGAGCTTCTCCATATTTCACATTCTGTTTCGATAAAATATAAGATCAACATGGAAGAAAGGCCGATAGAAGGATGTTTATGGCTTTATATATAGAGAGAGGGAGAAAGGAAAAAAATTGACAAAAACACACACTAAGAAGAGAAGGGAACGAAGAGCAATAAAAGAGGGAAACATTATAACACTATATGTATATTTTATGTATACATATATTTTAGTGGTTACCGCATTTCCATTAGCGTAAACGAAGAAACACGAGAGAGAGAGAGAGAGAGAGAGAGAGTAAAACGTAGAGTTAGAAAGAAACAGACAGAGAGAGAGAGAGACAGAGAGACACGGGAGAAAAAGAGACAGAGCATGAATCAGAGGGAGGGCGGGTGTGAGGAGAAAATGTGAGGGGGAAAAGAGAATCAGACAGACGAGGTGCCCAGTTATCACACACACACGCACAGTAACCACGGATAGCGGGGTTAAGATAAAACGGCATTTCACGGCGTCTAACTTGCCTGTCTAAACTTTCCCCAAAATACCTCTTTTACTCTAAGTCTTCATAAGTCTTCTGCCTTCAAGTAAATCCTTTTTGTATGCATACTGTACATACATACATATTGTACATATATACATACTGTACAATGTACATACATACATACATACATACAGTACATGCATAAGACAAATGCACACGCTTACACACACTCTTACGCAT
>NW_024748872.1:0-2624 GCF_018991925.1 Homarus americanus
AGGTGGTGGTGGTTGACTGTGGGGGAGTTGATCCTGTAGGTGCAGCAGCAGTAACAGCAGCAGCAGCCGGTGGTGGTAGTGGACTGTGGGGGAGTTGATCGTGTAGGTGCAGCAGCAGCAGGTGGCGATGGTGGACTGTGGGGGAGTTGATCCTGTAGGTGCAGCAGCTGCAGCAACAGCAGCAGCAGCAGGTGGTGGTAGTGTACTGTGGGGAGTTCATCTGGTGCAACAGCAAATAACAACAACAATAACAACAACAACAACAACAGCAGCAGCAGCAGGTTGTGGTAGTGTACTTTGGGGGGAGTTGGATCCTGTAGGCAGCAGCAGCAGCAGCAGGTGGCGGTGGACTGTGGGGGAGTTGATCCTGTAGGTAAAGTAGCAGCAGCAACAACAATAACAGTAGCAGCAGCAGGTGGTGGTGGTGGTCTGTGGGGGAGTTGATCCTGTAGGTGCAGTAGCAGCAACAACAGCAGCCCTAGCAGCAGCAGCAGCAGGTGGTGGTGGTGGTGGACTGGTGAGGGAGGTGATCCTGTAGGCACAGTGGCAGCAGCAGGTGGTTTTGGTGGACTGTGGGGGAGGTGATCCTGTAGGTGCAGCAGCAGCAACAGCAGGTGGTGGTGTTGGACTGTGGGGGAGTTGATCCTGTAGGTGCAGCAGCAACAGCAGGTGGTGGTGGTGGACTATGAGGGAGTTGATCCTGTAGGTGCAGGAGGAGAAGGTGGTGGTGGTGGACTGTAGGGGAGCGATCTCTGTAGGTGCAGCAGGTGGTGGTGGTGGACTGTGGGGAAAGCATCTCTGTGAGCAGCAGGAGCAGCAGAAGGAGCAGCAGCAGCAGGAGGTGGTGGTGGTGACTATGGGGAGGTGATCCTGGTAGCAGCTGCTGGTGGTGGTAGTGGATCAGGCAGCTGGATCTCAGGCAGCAGCAATGTTGTTGGGCAGCAGGAGCAGGTGGTGGTGACTGTGGGAGCTGGGATCTGCAGGCAACAGCAGCAGCAGGTGGTGGTGACTTGGGAGCTGGCAGCAGCAGCAGCAGGTGGTGGTGGACTGGGGGAGCGATCCTGGTGCAGCAAGCTGTTGCAGCAGGTGGTGGTAGCAGACCTTTGGGGAGTTGGGGATCCGTATGTGTTGTTGTTGGAAAGCAACAACAACTGGCTACAGCAGCAGCAGGTGGTGGTGGCGACGGCCAGTGGGGGAGTTGATCCTGTAGGTGCAGCAGCAGCAACAGCAGCAGCAGGTGGTGGTGGTGGACTGTGGGGGAGTTGATCCTGTAGCTGCAGCATTAGCAACAGGTGCTGGTGGTTGACTGTGGGGGAGTTGATGCTGTAGGTTCAGCAGCAGCAACAGCAGCAGCAGCAGGTGGTGGTGGTGGCCTGTGGGGGAGTTGATCCTGTAGCTGCAGCATTAGCAACAGGTGCTGGTGGTTGACTGTGGGGGAGTTGATGCTGTAGGTTCATCAGCAGCATCAGCGACAGCAGCAGCAGCAGGTGGTGGTAGTGGACTGTGGGGGAGTTGATCCTGTAGGTGCAGCAGCAGCAGGTGGTGACGGTGGACTGTAGGGGAGTTGATCCTGTAGGTGCAGCAGCAGCAGGTGGTGGTAGTGGACTGTGGGTGAGTTGATCCTCTAGGTGCAGCAGCAGCAACAACAAGAAGTGCAGCAGACTGGTGGTGGTAGTGTACTGTGGGGGAGTTGATCCTGTAGGTGCAGCAGCAGCAGGTGGTGGTAGATTGTGGGGGAGGTGATCCTCTAGGTGTAGCAGCAACAGCAGGTGGTGGTGGACTGTGGGGGAGATGATCCTGTAGGTGCAGCAGCAACAGCAGGTGGTGGTGGACTGTGGGGGAGATGATCCTGTAGGTGCAGCAGCAACAGCAGGATGGTGGTGGTGGACTGGGTGAGTTGATCCTGTAGGTGCAGCAGCAGCAGCAGGTCGTGGTGGACTGTGGGGGAGGTGATCTTGTAGGTGCAGTGGCAGCGGCAGGTGTTGGTGGTGGACTGTGGGGGAGGTGATCCTGTAGGTGCAGCAGCAGGTGGTGGTGGACTGTGGGGTAGTTGATGTTGTAGGTGCAGCTGCCGAGTGGTGGTGGACTGTGGGGGAGTTGATTCCTTAGATGCAGCAGCAACAACAGCAGCAGCAACATGTGATGGTGGTAGTGGACTGTGGGGGTGGTGATCCTGTAGGTGAAGCAGCAACAGCAGGTGGTGGTGGTGGACTGTGGGGGAGTTGATCCTGTAGGTGCAGCAGCAACAGCAGGTGGTGTTGGTGGACTATGAGGGAGTTGATCCTGTAGGTGCAGCAGCAGAAGGTGGTGGTGGTGGTGGTGGTGGACTGTGGGGGAGTTGATGCTGTAGGTGCAGCAGGTGGTGGTGGTGGACTGTGGGGGAGTTGATCCTGTAGGAGCAGCAGCAGCAGGTGGGGGTGGTGGACTGTGGGGGAGTTGATCCTATAGGTGCAGCAGCTGCAGCAACAGCAGCAGCAGGTGGTGGTAGTGGACTGTGGGGGAGTTCATCCTGTAGGTGCAGCTGCAACAACAACAACAACAACAACAACAACAACAACACCAGCAGCAGGTGGTGGTAGTGTCCTTTGGTTGAGTTGATCCTGTAGGTGCAGCAGCAGTAGCAG
>NW_024748873.1:0-10996 GCF_018991925.1 Homarus americanus
ATGAATAACATATAATAAGATATAAAATGTATAAAGAAAATATTGATGTGTATAGTACATACAAACATTTATATAAAGTACATGGATACATATTAACATTTGTACAGTAGAGACAAATATTCATTAATAAATAGTCTCACTGCTTTATATACCACGGGATTACACGGGTGAAGAGACTGTATAAACCAAACTGTTATACTCTCACACCTGACTGTACAAATGACTGTATAAAGTAGAGAGATTTATACAGTTTAACACCTGACTGTATGTATGTATGTATGTATGTATGTATGTATGTATGTATGTATGTATGAAGAACCTGTGGCTGACTAAGTGTGTGTTATAAAGTAGTATGGATGATTAACTGTATGAACTGACTGTACATATAATAATAGACTGTATGATACATAAACATGGTTCATCATGCAGGTGAGGTGACTGTATGACTCAGGACAGATGATGACATGTATGACGGTGTGTGTGTGTGTGTGTGTGTGTGAGAGAGAAGGGACCAAATTTTGCAGACATATAGCACTAATTAATTCGACTTTTTCTGAAAACTCTTTGTCTGTAGAACAATGGGTGAGACCTCGGGTGTCGTGAGGGGTGGAGGGTGAAGACGATGATGGTGGTGGGGAGGTGGTGGTGGGGAGGGTGGTGGTGGGGAGAGGTGGTGGTGGTGGTGGGGGAGGTAGTGGTGGTGGTGGTGGGAGGTAGTGGTGGTGGTGGTGGAGGTAGTGAGGTGGTGGTGGGTGGTGGTGGTGGTGGGAGGTGGTGGTGGATGAGGTGGTGATGGTGGTAGTCAGGGATGGTTGCGTGGGACCTGGTGTTGGTCGGGGATGGGGATGGTGTGAGTCAGGGGATGGTAGTCAGGGATGGAGGTGGTGGTCAGAAGGGGATGGTTGGGGATGGTGGTAGTCAGGGATGGTGGTCGGTGATGGTGGTAATCGGGGATGGTTGCGGGGATGGTGGTGGTCAGGGATGGTAGTCGGGGATGGTGGTAGTCGGGGATGGTTGAGGGGGATGGTGGTAGTCGGGGATGGTAGTCGGGGATGGTGGTAGTCGGGGATGGTTGAGGGGGATGGTGGTAGTCGGGGATGGTAGTCGGGGATGGTGGTAGTCGGGGATGATCGTAGTACTGGGGGATGGTGCTGGAGGTGATAATGAGGGTGATGGTGAGCATAATGAAGGTGATGGTGAGTATAATGGGGGTGGTGATAATGGTGGAGGTGAGCCTAATGATGGTGACCGGTGGTGGATATAATGACAATGTTGGAGATAACGCTGTTGATGACAATGATAATACGATGAAACATCCCATTCCCATTAACGGACCCTCCTCCAGTTAGTATATATCTCCCAATAGCGGATAGGCTTAAATCCGCTATTGTTACCTGGAAATGAAGAACCACCACGAATAAAATCAGCTAGTGAGAGGGTCTTTTTTCCCTTATCTAATTTCCCAAGAAGTCAATCCGCTATTGTTGGCGACTACTGGAGTGTCATAAGGGGGGGGGGGGGGGGGGGGGGAGTCTTCTGTGTGTGTGTGTGTTTGAGGGGGAGGGGGGTAAGAGTCCCTCACTCCCAATTTTCAGTTCCACTCGTCCAATACCATCTGAGCTACAGGGTGAGCGATGTATGCTATTCAACTGAGTTTTATGCAACCCTCGCGCTTATTGGCTCGTGTGGGAGGGAGGCGTTGTAATTGGCTTCCCTTCCATTACATACCCTAAGCGGCCTTGTGAATAAAGATTTTTTTTTTGTGTGAAATAAAGACTTAAACGACATTAAACTATTTTCAAAGAGGTAAATACACTACGACAGGCACATAAATAATACAGTATAGTGTGTTGCAGGGTGTTGTAGTGTGTTGCAGGGTGTTGCAGGGTGTTTTGGTGTGTTGTAGGGTGTTGTGGTGTGTTGAACGGTGTTGTAGTGTGTTGTAGGGTGTTGTGGTGTGTTGCAGGGTGTTATAGTGTGTTGTAGAGTGTTGTTTTGTGTTGCAGGGTGTTGTGGTGTGTTGCAGGGTGTTGTGTGACACCATTTGTAGGGTGTTGTTTGTGTTGCAGGGGTGTTGTGTGTTGCAGGGTGTTGTAGGGTATATTTGAACAGTGTTGTGGTGTGTTGTAAGTGTTGTGGTGTGCAAGTGTTATAATTAATGGTTGTAGAGTGTTGTTTGTGTTGCCCAGAAGGTGTTGTAGGTGTGTGTGGGGTGTTATAGTGTGTGTTGCTAGGGTGTTGTTGTGTGTTGCAGGGTGTTGTGGTGTGTTGAACGGTGTTGTGGTGTGTTGTAGGGTGTTGTGGTGTGCTGCAGGGTGTTATAGTGTGTTGTAGAGTGTTGTTTTGTGTTGCAAGGTGTTGTGTGTTGCAGGGTGTTGTGGTGTGTTGTAGGGTGTTGTTTTGTGTTGCAGGGTGTTGCAGGGTGTTGTAGTGTGTTGTAGGGTGTTGCAGGGTGTTGTGGTATGTTATAGGGTGTTGTAGTGTGTTGTAGGGTGTTGCAGGGTGTTGTGGCGTGTTGTAGGGTGTTGTGGTGTGTTGTAGGGTGTTGTGGTGTGTTGAACGGTGTTATGGTGTGTTGTAGGGTGTTGTGGTGTGTTATAGAGTGTTGTGGTGTGTTGTGGGTGTTGCAGGGTGTTGTGGCGTGTTGTCAGGTGTTGTGGTGTGTTGTAGGGTGTTGTGGTGTGTTGGGCAATGGGGTGTTGTGGTGTGTTGTAGGGTGTTGTGGTGTGTTGCAGGGTGTTATAGTGTGTTGTAGAGTGTTGTTTTGTGTTGCAGGGTGTTGTGGTGTGTTGTAGGGTGTTGTGGTGTGTTGAACAGTGTTGTGGTGTGTTGTAGGGTGTTGTGGTGTGTTGCAGGGTGTTATAGTGTGTTGTAGAGTGTTGTTTTGTGTTGCAGGGTGTTGTGGTGTGTTGTAGGGTGTTATAGGGTGTTGTAGGGCGTTGAACGGTGTTGTGTTGTGTTGTAGGGTGTTGTGGTGTGTTATAGAGTGTTGTGGTGTGTTGTGGTACTGCCCAAAAATTAATCCAAAATAACGTCCCAAGAGGAAAGGATCAGATGAGAAATTTTACAAGAGCTAGAACACAGATCCGAGTTAACACTGATAACCTGCCTACCCCCTCCTTCCCCACCTGCCTGCTCACCCTACCTGACCACCTCATCTGCTCACCATACCTGCTCACCTCACCCCACCTGTTCACTCTACCTGACCACCTCATCTGCTCACCCCTCCTGCTCACCCCACCTTCTCATCCCTCTTCCTCACACCACCTGCTCACCTCATCCCACCCCACCTGTTCACTCTACCTGACCACCTCATCTGCTCACCCCTCCTGCTCACCCCACCTTCTCATCCCTTCTCCTCACACCACCTGCTCACCTCATCCCACCCCACCTGTTCACTCTACCTGACCACCTCATCTGCTCACCCCTCCTGCTCACCCCACCTTCTCATCCCTCTTCCTCACACCACCTGCTCACCTCATCCCACCCCACCTGTTCACTCTACCTGACCACCTCATCTGCTCACCCCTCCTGCTCACCCCACCTTCTCATCCCTCTTCCTCACACCACCTGCTCACCTCATCCCACCCCACCTGTTCACTCTACCTGACCACCTCATCTGCTCACCCCTCCTGCTCACCCCACCTTCTCATCCCTTCTCCTCACACCACCTGCTCACCTCATCCCACCCCACCTGTTCACTCTACCTGACCACCTCATCTGCTCACCCCTCCTGCTCACCCCACCTTCTCATCCCTCTTCCTCACACCACCTGCTCACCTCATCCCACCCCACCTGTTCACTCTACCTGACCACCTCATTTGCTCACCCCACCTGCTAACCTCACCTAGCCACTAAGGATGGCATTTTCTTGTGACCATTACGATAATTGTAGAGGTTTTTATTTACCTATTCTACCCCACTTCCCCCTTTTTCCCTACCATTACCGTCATCTTGTGCACCATTTAGTCCGCTACTGAGATGTGTTATTATATTTGTAGTGATGATGATAATGATGATGATAGTGATTATAGGTCTGCTATGCATATAATGATCACTATATTGTTTACATTGTATTTCAACGTATACAATAATGACTACAGAAACACGATTACCACACAATACATAAACTCTCAGGCTACCTTACTACCTACACTGCCACCTGAATACCTACACGGCCACCAGAATACCTACACGGTCACCTGAATACATACACGACAACCTGACTACCTACACGGTCACCTGAATACATACACGACAACCTGACTACCTACACGGTCACCTGAATACATACACGACAACCTGACTACCTACACGGTCACCTGAATACATACACGACAACCAGAATACATACACGACAACCAAAATACCTACATGGCCATCAGAATACCTACACGGCCACCAGAATACCCACACGGCCACCAGAATACCCACACGGCCACCTGAATCAATGGCCCCTAAACAGATGCTAAATGGCTGGCAACATTTTCCAGCTCAGGTGATGATGAAACACAATGCTAATTAAGATAACCAAAATGATGGGTTACCTGTTAATGTAATCACTACTAACACTGATGCATTATTGTTTATCGTTACCAGAGCAGCCTGCCGCGGGTTAAGAGCTGTGACGTCACGACTAGCTACGGGTTAAGAGCTGTGACGTCACGATTAGTTATATATCGGGGTTTTATGTTGTATTAAATGTAGCAGAGTAGATGAGATGTTTGTTGTGTGTTGAGGTGAATTGTCTTCTCCATGAACTACTCTACTCTAGTTCAGTCTACTTCATTCTACTCTACTCTACTCTACTCTACTCTAGTTCAGTCTACTTCATTCTACTCTACTCTACTCTACTCTACTCTACTCTAGTTCAGTCTATTTCATTCTACTCTACTCTACTCTACTCTACTGTGCTCTTAAGACGAAACTTTAACATCTAAGACGATAAACAAAAATCGTAAGTCAGATGGTCTCTTATTTTTTTTACTTTATATATTTACCTTAAGATATTTCGAGAGGTTTTGGCGACTCTGTGTGTGTGTGTGTGTGTGTGTGTGTGTGTGTGTGTGTGTGTGTGTGTGTGTGTGTGTGCGTGTGTGTGTATGTGTGTGTGTGTGTGTGTGTGTGTGCGTAAGGCGCCTCACTATCATCGGACATTAGAATTTCATCACAAAATATTAAATAAATAATAATCCCACGGTGTAATTCGTTTCCCTTGATATTCCTAAATTAAATATTAAATTAATGAAGCATAAGTCTTATCTAAATATATTCTCATTCTTAATATTAAATACACACACAGTTTTTATATATATATATATATATATATATATATATATATATATATATATATATATATATATATATATATATATATATATATATATATATATATATATATATATCAGTTAGGCAATCAGTCACAGTCAGTCAGTTAGGCAGTCACAGTCAGTTGATCATTAAGGCAGTCACAGTCAGTTGATCATTAAGACATTCACAATCAGTCATAATCAGTTAGATAATTAAATCAATCAAACACAGTCATCCAGTCAGTCAATCCATTAAATAGTCAGTCAGTCAATCAGATAACAGTTAGTCACAGCCAGTCAGTCAATCAGAATCACAACAGAGGAAACTAAAAAAAAAGTTCCTGATTTAGCTGCGTTGTGATGGTGTAGTAATAATGTTCTGGGGTTCACTGTTCGTCACAAAATGTATGGAGTCAACAGAGTTAACCTGTTGCAATTACTAGTAATACAATTATTTATTTATAAACACGTAAATAGAATTACTCGTCAAATATGTTTATAAATATATATTGTGTCTCTGTGGATATAAACATGTGTGTAGTACATGGGTTTGTGTGTGTGTGTGTGTGTGTGCGTCCTATTTGGTCTTTTGGGCGTTCTTTAACCTGTTGGCCATACATACATAGCTAATTGGACTCTTCCTAGACCCTCCGCCTCACCCCGGCGCCTTTCATTTAAGCCTTTTTTACTCCCTCTATTCAAGCTTTTTTTGCTCCCTCTATTTAAGCTTTGTTGACTCCCTCCATTTAAGCTTTTTAGAAATAATTTAACGTAATATTATAGACAAAACACACACTTATATTATTCCAAACTATACTTGAAATATTATAAGGCTATCTTATATCTTCTGTAGCAGGGAGAGGGGGCAGCCATCCTCTGGGAATGAGACACCTGCCCCAAGAACTAAGGACAGGCGGTAGTAACCCTCCCCTCCCCGCGTCCTGGAGGAGAGATGCTGCCTCCTACGGTGCCCTCAGACTAGGACACTCCAATATCAAGTGTTTAAGTGTCAAGGGGACCAGGCAGTCATCACACACTGACTGGGGCTCTTGGGTCATCAGGTGGTCGTGTGTCAGTCTAGCGTGGCCATTGCGAAATCTGGTCAGGGCATTCGGGTCTACAGTGTGAGCAGGGGTGAATCTCCGTTGTAATCTACTGGAGGTTTTGAGGGGCAGCGGTGGTATCCCAACAACGCTGCCGGGCATTACCTACCTACGACAGTTCTAATACCAAGACGCGACGCAAATTCCTCCCCTTTAGCTTTTAAGAATGCGGTCAGCGTTTTAAAGTCTCCTTAGCCTCTTATTTATGTCGCCTAATCAGCCTTATAAGACTTTCATCTTTACCTTCTAGACTCAGGTCAGCCTTGTAGGTTTCTTCTCCAGTACACCTTCAGGTACTAACCAGGGAACAGTTGGCTCGGTGGTTGGGTGACTGACCGGTTGGCTGGAGGATTGAGTGGCTGGGTGGGTGGGTGGCTGGGTGACTGACTGGGTGGCTGGGTGACTGACTGGGTGGGTGGGTGACTGATTGGGTGGCTGAAGGATTGAGTGGCTGGGTGGGTGGGTGGCTGACTGGTTGGGAGGCGGTATCTTTCAGGGAATTAGCCAGCCACTTACTCTCCCCAGATTCAAGTTCTGAATCCTTCTTGCGCCGGCTTTCACACTAACCCGATAATACAGTAGTAGCGATAGAGTCTCTGTGTACATTTCAGCGCCATATTGACCACCGACCTTCACACCACCGAGACGCTTCTGGGTATAGTGAAGTTTCCACACCTGTTTCTATGCCATTTTGAACATCATTTTGGGGATGAAATGTAAGTGAGCAACCGAGATCCGTTTTCATAACCACCACGAGGAAAAAAAATGACTTGAGAAGTTTGGAGAATCGAGGGAGTGAGGCGAGGTGTGAGTGGTGGTGGCGGCGGTCTGAAAACTCCCTTTGCATAACAACTTTAACTTGTAGTGGTGGTGAATGGGCTACCCTGCTCTCACTCTGCACAGAATATTTAGACGTATAAAATGTTGTAAAGTAGCTCCTAGTCCCGAACCTACGGCGGAATATTAAAAAAAAAAGTATTCAGAATTGCCACTCCCTCCACTCACTTCCAAAAAAAAAAAAAAAAAAAAAAAATATATATATATATATATATATATATATATATATATATATATATATATATATATATATATATATATATATATATATATATATATATATATATATATATATATATATATATATATATATATATATATATATATATATCTTGATAAATCATATTGTAGCAAGGGAAACAACGGAGCACTAGCTTTCGTCTTTATTCAGAGTTATCTTTATTGCCTCTGAAGATGTCTCAAATGTTAATGGAAAGCCAAGGTGTTTCCATTGTTCTTTCCCAGTGATTTTATCAAGATTCTATCTTATCAATAATGCTCTCCATTGTGATTATATATATATATATATATATATATATATATATATATATATATATATATATATATATATATATATATATATGCTGATAACCACAAGGAAAGAAGAAAACACGAAGTTCCCAAGCGCTTTCGTGTAATTCACATCTTCAGGGGTGAGTACAGACTAAAGATAAATACAAACCAAGGTGTATATATACAGAGGGTGAGACCAGGTCCACAATGGTCAGGTATTAGGTAATGACCCTACTAATCTTTAAATAGCACACAACGGTTGGTGGTCAGGTCAGAGGGTTAGGCGACCCAACTTTCTCACCTGGTTACAAATCAGTGTTGGGAAGGTTAAGAAAACGGATGCATCTTGTTACAGGGGAAAAGTGCTATAGTGTGTGAAAGATTATGACAGTGGTGAGAACAGTAGTACAGGATACAGTGGTCATAGAGGGTGTGACAGATTATTACAGTGGTGAGAACATATTTTCTATTTGTTCTCCGTTACAGTGAAGTGGAAGCTGCCAGAAGAAACAAAGTAATGGTCAAGTAAAGGTAATAGCAATGAAGGTAATAATACTGTTGACGGCAATAGTTATAGAACAGTAAGAACAGTTAAGAATAGATATTTCAGTTTATTACTACTACTACTACTACTACTTTTTTTTTTTTTTTTTATAGGCTTTGTGGCCTCCGGCACTCTGACAACCACACCTTCATACCATTTGCTTTACCTTAATATTAAATATCCTAATTCCTTAAAGCTATCTATCATATTTAAAATTAGTTGAGCCGCAGATCTGCGCATTCAGTGACCCTGTAGACTCACAATTCAATATCACGGCAGTTGTCACGGAGTGGGGCAAAGCTCTCGTTCCCTGAGGCTGAAAGCCGGCCGACGAAGGAGAAAAGACGATGCCGACGTCTCATCCAGGCTGTAGCATAACTCTGGGCTGCTGGCTGCAATTGGAATCAACTCCACTTGAGTCAGCATAGAAACATCGCATTTGGGCCCATCCACCGGGGTGCTTGGGCGCTAGAGGGTAGAGCTGTGATCCAACGTTTGAATTCTCTCCCCCATGCCCTTCTCTTGTCGTTCTCGTTCCTCCTATGCGCAGCATCGAGAGCTAGGTTACGGTGACAAACGGCCATGGGATCAAAAATCCTGATGTCGAAGAAAGTTCGCTGTCCCCGCGTCCAGAATCCTCGAGCACTGACGTCCACACGGGCTTCGTTAGATGTGTTTGAAGTCCTGTGTTGGAGGATCTCGCCATCCAGTGGAAGGAGGGTCGGTTCTACCATGACGTCCCGGCAGATTTCCTTCAACATATTTGCTGTGAGATCCCTTACCTCGTCATGCCTCATGCTTATGAAGCCCCCCTTCTTGCAGACCATGGCGTGATCGCCATCATAGGAAGAGCCACACACGCATTGGGAGGGCAAACCTTCTACTAGCCAACCGTACTTTAGAGCAATGGCATCTGTAAATTCTTGTTTATTAAGACTGAAACCATTTGCCCTTATCGGTAATGTAGTTCACCAGTTCGAGGCGCCCACCTCCTGCGCTATATCTACTTTTTTTTCAAATTTTCTGGAACCTGCAGCAATCGTTGCTGCAACTTTTCATTTTGGCAGTGCTGTCGATCTGTCGTAATGGACCTACGAATCTTATTTACTTCGCTGGTATCCACTTCCCCTGTTGCATTCTGGGCTATTATGTGGTCCGTGAGGGCTGCCGTGAGCTTAAGTGAATTTTGATGTTCAGTGGCAGCAATCTCCTCTGGATTAGTTAGTCCCATCCCTCCCAGTCTTGGTGGAAGTGCAAGAAGTGCTCTTTCTACTGGGGTTAAGTCAGGGTATTTCACTAGTTTGGGAATGAACTTGACACTGATAGCTTCTTCCAGAGGGTGGAGGAGGGGTCCGATCTCAGGGATGGTACGCATCAGGTAGTTCCAGCGATGCTTGACTCCATGGATGAATGCTGCAAAGGCCGCATGTGGCGCTGTGTTAGCAATCTCAGACAGAGCTTGGATTTCACTAACCCACTCATTCACCTTTCCCGCCACGTACTCGGTCTTGAAGTCCGTAGTGCCAATTACTGCGCCTAGATGTCTTTGGCCGTCCTTAGTTATTTTGACCTCACTTTCGCCAAAAACCTCCAATGCCCGTTCATAATGTTCTGGCTTCACGATGAGGAAGGACTTGCTGGCGTTTGGGTGGTACCCTATTTGTGGACCTCGTGATGTTACCAAGTCCCACCACTTTTTGATGCACTCCACTTTTCCTGCTCCTGTGAGGTCATCAGCATATGCCACTTGTTTGACCCTAGTTGTTTCAAATTTTATTTCTTGTTGGAGCACTGATAGGCCAATTGCATACATTGCCATTGCAACGGGGTCCCCCTGTGTTGTTCCCTCGGTTGACTGTAAGATGGTATCACCTCTTAGAGCCTTGTTGTTTACTATGTAGAGGTCTGATGGATTCCTATACGAATTTTCAACATACATCGCGAAGCTTGGACACTTGATCTTGATGTTGTGCAGTGCAGCCTTGCGGTTAAGTATGTTGAATGCGTTTGAAGCATCCACCAGGAGAACGGCCTCACAATCACGCCGCTCAAATATCAATCTCATGGCGTGAATGGCCGCTACTACTACTACTACTACTACTACTACTACTACTACTACTACTACTACTACTTCTACGACTAATCTAGAATCTGCAAATATTACTAAACACTCATCCTTACTGTATGTGTGTGTGTGTGTGTGCGTAATAAGCAGTAATAATCAAGCTTAAAAGAGTTACACGAAATCAATTAAGGAAGTTAACAAAGGTAAAAGTTCATATTATTATCATTACCTGTGTTGTGCTGGGCATGAGGTATATTACCCACTGGGCATGAGGAAGGAGGTGCCAAGGAGCCAATTATAGACGTAGTGATATAATGTGATCAGAATTAAACGCCAGAGACACATATAATGCAGATAGTTGGCATCTTAATCTCGCTGCCAGACACACAAACCTGATTGGTCCAGAGGGGGAGCCAATGAGAGAGTTTTTTTATGGGGTAATTTAGAAGGATTTGATTCGTCGACGAGAAGGTATTATTTTAATTTGGTTAGGTTAGGATAATATTTTTTATTTTTGTTGTTGATGATGTTGGTTATTGTAGTTATTTTTGTCTGTTGTTTTCTTCCTCTTGTTTGGTTTCTTGTTTGTAATATTTTTGGCCCTTGTGTTCCTTTGGTAAATCAA
>NW_024748874.1:0-14906 GCF_018991925.1 Homarus americanus
GTTATACTCGATCCAGGGGCTTTGTTATACTCGATCAGGGACTTTGTTATACTCGACCAGGGACTTTGTTATACTCGAACAGGGACTTTGTTATACTCGATGGCCTCATCAGGCAAACAAAGTCAAAGTCCTTAAGGCCCTGGACCCATGAAGTTCAAAGTCTGATCTAGTATAACCAAAGTCCCCTGTTCCGAGTATAACAAAGGCCCTGATCAAGTACCAAAGTCCCTCATCAGGAATAAACAAAGTCCCTGATCATAACAAAGTCCTGATCGAGTATAACAAAGGCCCTGATCGAGAATAACAAAGTCCTTGCCGAGCATAACAAAGCCCCTGGTCGAGAATATAACAAAGCCCCCTGATCCGAATATTACAAAGTCCCTGATCAAGTATAACAAATCCTCATCGAGTATAACAAAAAGTCCTGGTCGAGTATAACAAAGTCCCCTAATGGAGTATAACAAAGACACTCCTGGAGTATAACAAAGTCCCCCCATTTAAAGAAAACAAAATTCCCTCAGCGGTATAACAAAGTCCCTGATCAGGTATAACAAAGTCCCTTGATCGAGTATAAGAAAGGACCCTCATCGAATATAACAAAAGGCCTTCGGTTGAGTATAACAAAATCATCATGATCGAGTATAACAAAGTCTGATCGAGTATAACACATCCCCTTATGAAGTATAACATATCCCTGATCATGTATAACAAAGTTCCCTGGTCGAGTATAACAAAGTCCCCTGATCGAGTATAACAAAGTCCTCAGATCGGTATAACAAAGTCCCTGGTCGAGTATAACAAATTCTCCAGATCGAGTATAACAAGTCCTGGTCAGTATAACAAAGTCCCTGATCGATATGTAAAGTCCTCCAGATCGAGTATAACAAAGTCCCATGGTCGAGTATAACAAAGTCCCTGATCGAGTATAACAAGGACCTTGATTGAGTATAGTAAAGGCCCTGATCGAGTATAATAAAGCTCCTGGTCGAGTATAACAAAGTCCCTGATCGAGTATAACAAAAGGCCCTTAATTGGTATAATAAAGGCCCCTGATCGAGTATAACAAAGTCCCCTGATCGAGTATAACAAAGTCCCATGGTCGAGTATAACAAAGTCACCTGATCGAGTATAACAAAGGCCCATGATGAAGTATAACAAACGACCCCGGTTGAGTATAACACATACCCTGATCGAGTATAACAAAGGCCCCTGATCGAGTATAACAAAGTCCCCTCATCGAGTAAAACAAAGGCCCCTGGTCGAGTATAACAAAGTCCCTTGATCGAGTATAACAAAGGCCCCTGATCGAGAATAACAAAGTCCTCTTATCGAGCATAACAAAGGCCCCTGGTCGAATATAACAAAACCCGCTGATCGAATATTACAAAGTCCCCTGATCAATTATATCAAAGTCCCTGATCGAGAATAAAAAGTCCTGGTCGAGGAAAACAAAGCCCCCTCATCGAGTATAACAAAGTCTCCTCATCGAGTATAACAAAGTCCCCTGGTTGACAATAACAAAGGCCCCTGGTCGAATATAATAATGGCCCTGATCGAGTATAACAAAGTTCCCGGGTCGAGTATAGTACTGTCCCCTAATCGAGTATAACAAAGGCCCCTCATCGAGTATAACAAAGTCCCCTTATCGAGTATAACAAATTCCCCTGGTTCGAGTATAACAAAAGCCTCTTATATAGCATAACAAGGCCCCTGGTAAAAAGAACAAAGCCCCGATCGAATATTACAAAATTCCCTGATCAAGTATAACATATCCCTGATCATCTATAACAAAGTTCCTGGTCGAGTATAGTATGTTTCCTCATCGAGTATAACAAAGACCCTCATCGAGTATAACAAGTCCCTGATCAAATATAACAAGTTCTGATCTAGTATAACAGCCTGATCGGTATAGCAAAGGCCCGCCCAGTCAGAACTATAAATGCCCTCTTCGACTATAACAAAGTCCTAGTCGAATAACAAACCCTGATCGAATATATCAAAGCCTCCTCATCGATATAACAAAATCCCTAATCGAGTATAACACAGTCCCTGGTCGAATATAATAAAGGCCCCTCATCGAGTATAACAAAAGATCGCCTGATCTAGTATAACAAAGTTCTCTGATCGAGCATAACAAAGGACCTGGTCGAGTATAACAAAGTCCCCTGATCGAGAGTATAACAAAGCCCTCTCATCGAGTATAACAAAGTCCCAAATCAGCAGTATAACAAAGTCCCTGGTCAAATATAATAAAGGCCCTTGATCGAGTATAGCAAGTCCCTGATCTAGTATAACAAGTCCCATGGTCGAGTATAACAAAGTCCCTTGATCAAGTATAACAAAGGCCCTGATCGAGTATAGCAAAGCCCCCGGTTGAGTATAACAAAGCCTCTTGATCGAGTATAACAAGTCCCTAATCGAGTATAACACATCCCTGATCGAGTATAACATATCACCAGATCGTGTATAACAAAGTTCCCTGGTCTAGTATATAATGTCCTGATCGAGTATAACGAAGCCCCATGTTTTACTCGATCAGGACTATCGTTGATCAAGTTTTATGATATGAGAACGTTGTTATACTCGATCAGAAACTCGATGAAAGCTGTTATAACTTTTTATCGACCGAACCTTTGTTATACTCGATCAGGGAATTTGTTATGCGATATGGGTCTTTGTTATACTTATCAAGAAACTCGATGAGGGGCCTTGTACCGATGAGTGGCTTTGTTATACTCGATCAAGGACTATTCGATCAAAGTTATACTCGATCAAAGTACTGTTACTCTCGATGGGGGCTTTTATCTCTCGATCTGGGGCGCTATACTCGATCCAGGGTCTTCGTTAAACTCGAACAGGGCCTTTGTTGTACTCGATGAGGGCCTTTGTTGCTTACTCTATCAAGGGCCTTTGTTATACTCGATCAGGGACTTTGTTATATCGATCACGGGGCTTTGTTATACTCGATCAGGGAATTTAAATACTCGATTAGTGGACTTTGTTATACTCGATCAGAAGACTTTGTTATACTCGATCAGGGACTTTATACTCGACCAGGGCCTTTGGTATGCTCGATCAGGGGCTTTGTTTTATCGATCAGGGGATATGTTATACTCGATCAGGAACTTTGTTATACTCGATGAGGGCTTTATATACACTCGACCAGGACTTTGTTATGCTCGACCAGACTTCTGTTATACTCGACCAGGGACTTTGTTATACTCGATCAGGAATTTTTTATACTCGACCAGGGGACTGTTATACTCGACCAGGGGACTTTGTTAAACTTGATCAGGGGCCTCGATCAGAGCCGCTGTTATTCGATCAGGAGCCGCTGTTATACTCGATCAGGGCCTCTGTTATACTCGAGCAGAGGATTTGTTATACTCGAGCAGGGCCTTTGTTATACTCGATTAGGGGCCTGTTGTACTCGATCAGGGAGCCTTTGTTATACTCGATTAGGGGACTTTGTTATACTCGATCAGGGGACTTTGTTTATACTCTACCAGGGGCTTTGTTATACTCGATAATGCCGTATAATCGATAATGGGCTTTGATATACTCTATCGGGTCTTTGTTATACTCGATCAGGAACTTGTTATACTCGATTAGGGGCCTTTGTTACCTCGATTAGGGTCCTTCGTTATACTCGTTCAGGGCCTTTGTTATAGTCGATCAGGGCTTGCTATACCCGATGAGGGGCTTTGTTATGCTCGATCAGTGGATATGTTAAACTCGATCAGGGAACGATGTTATACTCGATTATTGGACTTTGTTATACTCGATTTGAGATCTTTGTTATACTCGATCAGGGGACTTTGTTATACTCGATTAGGGGCCTTTGTTGTACCCGATCAGGGGCCTTTGTTATTGTCGATCAGGGGCCTTTGTTATACTCGAGCAGGGGGCTTTGTTATACTCGAGCAGGGGCCTTTGTTATACTCGATAAGAGGTCTTTGTTATACTCGATCACGGGGCTTTGTTATACTCGATCCGGGGAATTTGTTATACTCGATCAGGTTTTATATTGATCATGGGGTTTCAAATACTCGATCAGGGGGCTTTGTTATACACGATGAGGGCTTTGTTATACTCGATCAGGGGACTTTGTTATACTTGGGGCCTTTGTTGTTCTCGATCAGGGGCGTTATATTCGATCAGGGGACTTTGTTATACTCGATTAGGGGCTTTGCTATATACTCGATCTGGGGTGCTATACTCGATCAGGGCTTCGTTATACTCGAACAGGGGCCTTTGTTGTACTCGATGAGGGCCTCTGTTGTACTCTATCAGGGCCTTTGTTATACTCGATCAGGGACTTTGTTATACTCGATCACGGGGCTTTGTTATCTCGATCAGAATTTGAACTATTAGTGGACTTTGTTATACTCGATCAGAAGACTTTGTTATACTCGATCAGGGACTTTGTTATACTCGACCAGGGGCCTTTGTTATGCTCGATCAGGGCTTTGTTATGCTCGATCAGGGGATATGTTATACTCGATCAGGAACTTTGTTATACTCGATGAGGGGCTTTGTTATACTCGACCAGGGACTTTGTTATGCTCGACCAGGGTACTGTTATACTCGACCAGGGACTTTGTTATACTCGATCAGGGAATTTGTTATACTCGACCAGGGACTTTGTTATACTCTCACGAGGGACTTTGTTAAACTTGATCAGGGGCCTCGATCAGGGCCTTTGTTATACTCGATCAGGGGCCTGTTATACTCGATCAGGGCCTTTGTTATACTCGAGCAGGATTTGTTATACTCGAGCAGGGCCTTTGTTATACTCGATTAGGGCCTTTGTTGTACTCGATCAGGGCCTTTGTTATACTCGATTAGGGACTTTGTTATACTCGATCAGGGACTTTGTTATACTCTCCAGGGGCTTTGTTATACTCGATAATGGCCTTTGTTATAATCGATAATGGGCTTTGATATACTCTATCCCGGGTCTTTGTTATACTCGATCAGGGGAACTTGTTATACTCGATTAGGGGCCTTTGTTACACGCGATCAGGGTCCTTCGTTATACTCGTTCAGGGGCCTTTGTTATAGTCGATCAGGGGGCTTTGCTATACCCGATGAGGGGGCTTTGTTATGCTCGATCAGTGGATATGTTAAACTCGATCAGGGAACTTTGTTATACTCGATTATTGGACTTTGTTATACTCGATTTGAGATCTTTGTTATACTCGATCAGGGACTTTTGTTATACTCGATTAGGGGCCTTTGTTGTACCCGATCAGGGCCTTTATTGTCGATCAGGGGCCTTTGTTATACTCGAGCAGGGCTTTGTTATACTCGTGCAGGGGCCTTTGTTATACTCGATAAGAGGTCTTTGTTATACTCGATCAGGGGACTTTGTTATACTCGATCACGGGGCTTTGTTATACTCGATCCGGGAATTTGTTATACTCGATCAGGGGACTTTGTTATATTCGATCATGGGGTTTTCAAATACTCGATCAGGGGCTTTGTTATACTACGATGAAGGGCTTTGTTATACTCGATCAGGGGACTTTGTTGTACTCGACCAGGGCCTTTGTTGTTCTCGATCAGGGCCTTTGTTATACTCGATCAGGGGACATTGTTATACTCGATTAGGGACTTTGTTATATTTGATGAAGGACTTTGTTATACTCGATCCGGGGAATTTGTTATATTCGATCAGGGACTTTGTTATACACGATCAAGGGACTTTGTTATACTCGATCAGGGACTTTGTTATACTCGATCAGGGGCCTTTGTTGTACTCGATCAGGGGCCTTTGTAATACTCGATCAGGGGCCTTTGTAATAATCGATAAGGGGCCTTTGTTATACTCGATCAGGGGACTTTGTTATACTCGATTAGGGGCGTTTGTTATACTCAAACGGGGAACTTGTTATACTCGATGAGGGGACTTTGTTATACTCGATCAGGGTCCTTTGTTGTACTCGGTCAGGGGCCTTTGTTATAGTCGATGAGGGGCCTTTGTTATAGTCTTTCAGGGTCCTTTGTTATACTCGTTCAGGGGCCTTTGTTATACTCGATGAGGGGGCTTTGTAATACTCGACCAGGAGAATTGGTCATACTCGATTAGGGGTCTTTGTTATACTTGATCAGGGGCCTCGATCAATGACCTTTGTTATACTTGATGAGGGGCCTTTGTAATACTCGATGAGTGGCTTTTGTTATACTCGATCAGGGGACTATGTTATACTCGATCCGGGTTCTTTGTTATCCTCGATCAGGGGCCTTTGTTGTACTCGATGAGGGCCTTTGTTGTATACTCTATCAGGGGCCTTTGTTATACTCGATCAGTGGACTTTGTTATACTAGATCAGAATTTGTTATACTCGATTAGTTGACTTTGTTATACTCGATCAGGGGACTGTTATACTCGATGAGAACTTTGTTGCTTATACTCGATCAGGGGCCTTTGTTATACTCGATCAGGGGGCTTTGCTGTACTCGATCAGGGGGCTTCGTTATACTCGATCAGGGGCCTTTGTTGTACTCGTTCAGGGGCCTTTGTTGCATTCGATCAGGGGCCTTTGTTATACTCGATAAGAGGTCTTTGTTATACTCGATCAGGGGACTTTGTTATACTCGATCACGGGGCTTTGTTATACTCGATCAGGGGAATTTGTTATACTCAATTAGTGGACTTTGTTATACTCGATCAGAGGACAATGTTGTACTCGATCCGGGGAATTTGTTATAATCGATCAGGGGACTTTGTTATACTCGATCATGGGGTTTTCAAATACTCGATCAGGGGGCTTTGTTATACTCGATGAAGGGGCTTTGTTATACTCGATCAGGGGACTTTGTTATACTCGATCAGGGGACATTGTTATACTCGATCAGGGGGCTTTGTTATATTCGATGAAGGGGCTTTGTTATACTCGACCAGGCGACTTTGTTATACTCGACCAGGGGATTTTGTTATACTCGATCAGGGGAATGTGTTATACTCGATTAGGGGTCTTTGTTATACTTGATCAGGGGCCTCGATCAATGGCCTTTGTTGTACTCGATGAGGGGCCTTTGTTGTAATCTATCAGGAGCCTTTGTTATACTCGATCAGGGGACTTTGTTATACTCGATCACGGGGCTTTGTTATACTCGATCAGGGGAATTTGTTATACTCGATTAGTGGACTTTGATATACTCGATCAGGGGACTTTGTTATACTCGATCAGGGGACTTTGTTATACTCGACCAGGGGCCTTTGTTATGCTTGGTCAGGGCCTTTTGTTATGCTCGATGAGGGGATATGTTATACTCGATCAGGGAACTTTGTTATACTCGATGAGGGGGCTTTGCTATACTTGATCAGGCGCCTCGGTTAGGGGCCTTTGTTATACTCGATGAGGGGATATCTTATACTCGACCAGGGGACTTTGTTATACTCGACCAGGGGACTTTGTTATACTTGATCAGGGGGCTCGATCAGGGGCCTTTGTTATACTCGATCAAGGGCCTTTGTTATACTCGATCAGGGGCCTTTGTTATACTCGAGCAGGGGGCTTTGTTATACTCGAGCAAGGGCCTTTGTTATACTCGATTAGGGGCCTTTGTTCTACTCGATCAGGGGCCTTTGTTATACTCGATGAGGGGGCTTTGTTATACTCGACCAGGGGACTTTGTTATACTTGACCAGGGGACTTTGTTATACTTGATCAGTGGACTTTGTTATACTCAATCAGGGGAATTTGTTATACTCGACCAGGGGACTTTGTTATACTCGACCAGAGGACTTTGTTATACTTGATCAGGGGCCTCGATCAGGGGCCTTTGTTATACTCGTTCAGGGGCCATTGTAATACTCGATGAGGGGCTTTTGTTATACTCGATCAGGGGACTATGTTATACTCGATCAGGGGCCTTTGTTATACTCGATCAGGGTCCTTTGTTATACTCGATGAGGGGCCTTTGTTATACTCGATCAGGGAACTTTGTTATACCCGATGAGGGGGCTTTGTTATACTTGACCAGGCGACTTTGTTATACTCGACCAGGGGACATTGTTATACTCGATCAGGGAACTTTGTTATACTCGATCAGTGGACTTTGTTATACTCGATCAGCGGACTTTTTTATACTCGATCAGGGAAATTTGTTATACTCGATTAGGGGTCTTTGTTATACTTGATCAGAGGCCTCGATCAGGGGCCTTTGTTATACTCGTTCAGGGCCTTTGTAATACTCGATGAGGGGCTTTTGTTAAACTCGATCAGGGGACTATGTTATACTGGATCAAGGCCCTTTGTTATACTCGATCAGGGGCCTTTGTTATACTCGATCAGGGGCCTTTGTTAAAATCGATCAGGGGGCTTTGCTATACTCGATCAGGGGGCTTCGTTATTCTCGATCAAGGGCATTTGTTGTACTCGATCAGGGGCCTTTGTTGTACTCGATCAGGGGCCTTTGTTATACTCGATCAGGGGAATTTGTTATACTCGATCAGTGGACCTTGTTATACTCGATCAGGGGACTTTAATATATTCGATGAGGGTGCTTAGAAATATTCGAAGAGGGGGCTTTGAAGTACTCGATGAGGGGGCTTTGAAATACTCGATCAGGGGACTTTGTTATAATCGATCAGGGGACTTTGTTATACTCGATCACGGGGCTTTGTTATACTCGATCAGGGGAATTTGTTATACTCGACCAGGGAACTTTGTTATACTCGATCAGGGGAATTTGTTATACTCGATTAGGGGTCTTTGTTATACTCGATCAGGGGCCTTTATATTGCTCGATGAGGGGCTTTTGTTATTCTCGATTAGGGGACTATGTTATACTCGATCAGGGGCCTTTGTTATACTCGATCAGGAGCCTATGTTATTCTCGATTAGGGGCCTTTGTTATACTCGATGAGGTGACTTTGTTATACCCGACCCGGGGAGTTTGTCATACTCGACCAGGGGCCTTTGTTATGCTCGACCAGGGGGCCTTTGTTATGAACGATCAGGGGATATATTATACTCGATCAGGGAACTTTGTTATACTCGATGACGTGGCTTTGTTATACTCGACCAGGGAACTTTGTTATACTCGACCAGGGTGCTTTGTTATACTTGATAAGGGGACTTTGTTATACGCAATAAGAGGAATTTGTTAGACTCGACCAGGGGAGTTTGTTATACTCGACCAGGGCACTTTGTTATACTTGATCAGGGGCCTCGATCAGGGGGCTTTGTTATACTCGATCAGGGGCCTTTGTAATACTCGATCAGGGGCATTTGTAATACTCGACAAGGGGCCTTTGTTATACTCGATCAGGGGACTATGTTATACTCGATTAGGGGCGTTTGTTATACTCGATCAGGGGCCTTTGTTAAACTCGATGAGGGAGCTTTGTTATACTCGATCGGGGAATTTGTTATACTCGATCAGGGGACTTTGTTATACTCGGTGAGGGGACTTTGTTGTACTCGACCAGGGGCCTTTGTTGTACTCGATCAGGGGCCTTTGTTATACTCGATCAGGGGACATTGTTATACTCGATCAGGGGACTTTGTTATACTTGATGAAGGGACTTTGTTATACTCGATCCGGGTAATTTGTTATACTCGATCAGGGGGCTTTGTTATACACGATAAGGGGTCTTTTTTATACGCGATCAGGGGACTTTGTTGTACTCGATCAGGGGCCTTTGTTGTACTCGATCAGGGGCCTTTGTAATACTCGATCAGAGGCCTTTATATTACTCCATAAGGGGCCTTTGTTATACTCGATCAGGGGACTATGTTATACTCGATTACGAGCTTTTGTTATACTCGATCAGGGTCCTTTGTTATACTCGATGAGGGGGCTTTGTTATACTCGATCAGGGGCCTTTGTTGTACTCGATCAGGGGCCTTTGTTATACTCGATCAGGGGCCTTTGTAATACTCGATAAGGGGCTTTTGTTATACTCGATCAGGGGCCTTTTTATCCTTGATCAGAGGCCTTTGTTATACTCGATTAAGGGCCTTTGTTATACCCGATCAGGGGCCTTTGTTATTCTCGATCAGGGGGCTTTGTTATACTCGAGCAGGGGCCTTTGTCATATTCGATTAGGGGACTTTGTTATACTCGATCAGGGGGCTATGCTCTACTCGATGAAGGGGTTTTGTTATGCTCGATCAGGGGATATGTTATACTCGATCAGGGAACTTTGTTATGCTCGATGAGGTGGCTTTGTTATACTCGACCAGGGAACTTTGTTATACTCGATAATGGCCTTTGTTATACTCGATCCCGGGGCTTTGTTATACTCGATCAGTGGATATGTTATACTCGATCAGGGAACTTTGTTATACTCGATGAGGGGGCTATGCTCTACTCGATGAAGGGGTTTTGTTATGCTCGATCAGGGGATATGTTATACTCGATCAGGGACTTTGTTATACTCGATTAGGGACCTTTGTTATGCTCGATGAGGGGGCTTTGTTATACTCGACCAGGGGACTTTGATATACTCGACCAGGGAACTTTGTTATACTCGATCAGGGGAATTTGTTATACTCGATTAGGGGTCTTTCTTATACTTGATCAGAGGGACTTTGTTATATTTGGATCAGGGCCTGATCAGGGGCCTTGTTATACTCTGTTCAGGGGCCATTGTAATACTCGGATGAGGGGCTGGCTTTTGTTATACTCGATCAGGGACTAAGTTATACCTGATCAGGGCCTTTGTTATACTCGATCAGGGTCCTTTGTTATACTCGATGAGGGGCCTTTTGTTATACTCGATCAGGGAACTTTGTTATACCCGATGAGGGGCTTTGCTATACTTGACCAGTGACTTTTGTTATACCTCGACCAGGGACTTTGTTATACCTCGATCAGGAACTTTGTTATACTCGATCAGTGGACTTTGTTATACTCGATCAGCGGACTTTTTATACTCGATCAGGAAATTTGTTATACTCGATTAGGGGTCTTTGTTATACTTCTGATCAGAGGCCCTGATCAGGGCCTTTGTTATACTCTGTTCAGGGCCTTGTAATACTCGATGAGGGGCTTTTGTTAAACTCCGATCAGGGGACTACAGTTATACTGATCAGGGCCCTTTGTTATACTCGATCAGGGGCCTTTTGTTATACTCGATCAGGGCCTTTGTTAAAATCGATCAGGGGCTTTGCTATACTGATCAGGGGCTTCGTTATTCTCGATCAAGGGCATTTGTTGTACTCGATCGAGTCTTTGTTGTACTCGATCAGGGCCTTTTGTTATACCTGGATCAGGGAATTTGTTATACTCGATCAGTGGACCTTGTTATACCTGATCAGGGACTTTAATATATCTGATGAGGGTGCAGAAAATACTCGGAAGAGGGGGCTTTGAAGTACCTGATGAGGGGCTTTGAAATACTGATCAGGGACTTTGTTATAATCGATGAGGGGGCTTTGTTATACTCGATCAGGGAACTTTTGATATTCTCTGATCAGGACTTTTGTTATACTCGATCTAGGGGACTTGTTATACTCGATCAGGGACTTTGTTATACTCTTGATCAGGAATTTGTTATACTTGGATCAGGAACTTTGTTATACTCGATGAAGCGGCTTTATTATACTGACCAGGGACTTCGTTATACTCGACCAGGGACTTTGTTATACTTGATCAGGGCCCTCCTGATCAGCGGCCTTTGTTATATTCAACAGGGCCTTTTATATTGCTCGATGAGGGGCTTTTGTTATTCTCGATTAGGGTCTATGTTATACCTGATCAGGGGCCTTTGTTATACTCGATCAGGAGCCTATGTTATTCTCGATCAGGGCCTTTGTTATACTCGATGAGGTGACTTTGTATACTCGACCGGGAGTTTTGTCATACTCGACCAGGGCCTTTGTTATGCTCGACCAGGGGCCTTTGTTATGCTCGATCAGGGATATATTATACTCGATCAGGGAACTTTGTTATACCTGATGACGTGGCTTTGTTATACTCTCGATCAGGAACTTGTTATACCTGACCAGGGACTCTTTGTTATACTTGATAAGGGACCTTTTGTTACACGCAATAAGAGGAATTTGTTAGACTCGACCAGGGACTTTGTTATACTCGACCAGGGCAATTTTGTTATAATTGATCAGGGCCTCGATCCAAAGGCGTTTGTTATACCTCGATCAGGGCCTTGTAATACTCACGATCAGGGCATTTGTAATACCTCGACAAGGCCTTTGTTATACTCGATCAGGGACCATGTTATACCTCGATTAGGGGCGTTTGTTATACTCGATCAGGGCCTTTGTTAAACTCGATGAGGGGGCTTGTTAACTGATCATTGGGCTTTTATACTCGATCAGGGGCTTTGTTATACCCGATCAGGGGCCTTTGTTGTACTCGATCAGCCCTTTGTTATACTCGATCATAGTTCTTGTAATACTCGATAAGGGCCTTTGTTATACTCGATTAGGGTCCTTTGTTATACACGATCAGGGGCCTTTGTTATAATCGATCAGGGCTTGTTATACTCGAGCAGGGGCCTTGTTATATCTTGATTAGGGAATTTGTTATACCCGATCAGAGGTCCTTGTTATACTCTGATTAGGGCCTTTTTGTTATACCGATTAGGGCCTGTCTTGTACTGCTGATGAGGGGCCTTTGTTATACTCTCTACCAGGGGGGCTTTGTTATACTCGATAATGGCCTTTGTTATACTCACGATAAACTCGATCAAGGGGCTTCGTTATACTCGATCAGGGGCCTTTGTTGTTCTCGATCAGGGGCCTTTGTTGTACTTAATCAGGGGCCTTTGTTATACTCTATAAGAGGTCTTTGTTATACTCGATCAGGGGACTTTGTTGTACTCGATCCGGAGAATTTGTTACACTCGATGAGGGGACTTTGTTATACTCGATGAGGGGACTTTGTTGTACTCGACCAGGGGCCTTTGTTGTACTCGATCAGGGGCCTTTGTTATACTCGATCAGGGACATTGTTATACTCGATCAGGGGACTTTGTTATACTTGATGAAGGGACTTTGTTATACTCGATCAGGGTAATTTGTTATACTCGATCAGGGGCTTTATTATACGATCAGGGGACTTTTTGCCTCTGGCGATCAGGGGACTTTGTTGTACTTTCGATCAGGGGGCCTTTGTTATACTCGATCAGGGGCCTTTGTAATACTCGATCAGAGGCCTTTGTAATACTCCATAAGGGGCCTTTGTTATACTCGATCAGGGGACTATGTTATACTCGATTACGAGCTTTTGTTATACTCGATCAGGGTCATTTGTTATAGTCGATGAGGGGGCTTTGTTATACTCGATCAGGGGCCTTTGTTGTACTCGATCAGGGGCCTTTGTTATATTCGATCAGGGGCCTTTGTAATACTCGATAAGGGGCTTTTGTTATACTCGATTAGGGGCCTTTTTATACTTGATCAGAGGCCTTTCTTATACTCGATTAAGGGCCTTTGTTATACCCGATCAGGGGCCTTTGTTATACTCGATCAGGGGGCTTTGTTATACTCGAGCAGGGGCCTTTGTCATATTCGATTAGGGGACTTTGTTGCCGCCGACCAGGGGACTTTGTTATACTCGACCAGGGGACTTTGTTATATTCGATAAGGGAACTTTGTTATACTCGATCAGGGGAATTTGCTATACTCGATACGACGTCTTTGTTATACTTGATCAGGGGCCTCGATTAGGGGCCTTTGTTATACTCGATGAGGGGCCTTTGTAATACTCGATGAGGGGCCTTTGTTATACTCGATCAGGGGGCTTTGCTACACTCGATCAGGGGGCTTCGTTATACTCGATTAGGGGCCTTTGTTGTACTCGTTGAGGGGCCTTTGTTGTACTCAATCAGGGGCCTTAGATATACTCGATAAGAGGTCTTTTTTATACTCGATCCGGGGACTTTGTTATACTCGATCACGGGGCTTTGTTATACTCGATCAGGGGACTTTGATATACTCGATTAGTGGACTTTGTTATACTCGATCAGGGGACTTTGTTATACTCGATCAGGGGACTTTGTTATACTCGACCAGCGGCTTTTGTTATGCTCGACCAGGGGCCTTTGTTATACTTTCGATCGAAATTTCTTATACTCGACCATGGGACTTTGTTATACTCGACCAGGGGCTTTGTTATACTTGATCAGGGGGCCTCGATCAGGGGCCTTTGTTATCTCGATCAGGGCCTTTGTTATACTCGATGAGAGGGGCTTTGTTATACTCGTTCAGGGGACCTTTTATACTCGACAGGGACTTTGTTATACACTTGATCAGGGGACTTTATTATACTCGATTAAAGGGTCCTTTGTGATACTTTCGATGAGGGGCTTTGTTACTTCTTTCGACCAAGGGGACTTTGTTATACTCGACCGAGGACTTTGTTATACTTGATCAGGGGACTTTGTTATACTCGATCAGGGCCTTTTGTTAAACTCGATCAGGGGGCTTTGTTATACTCCATCATTGGCTATACTCGATCAGGGGCTGTTATACCCGATCAGGGCCTTTGTTATACTCGATCAGGGCCTTTGTTATACTCGATCATAGTTCTCATAGGTCACTCGATAAGGGCCTTTGTTTATACCGATCAGGCCCTTTTGTTACACACGATCAGGGCCTTTGTTATACTCCATCAGCTTTGTTATACTCGATAATGGCCTTGTTATACTCGATAATGGCCTTGTATACCTGATTCCGGCTTGATATACCGATCAGGGAATTTGTTATACTCGATTAGTGGACTTTGTTATACCTGATAGGGGATCTATATACTTTATCAGGGGACTTTTGTTATACCCGCATTAGGGCCTCGTTGTAACTGATCAGGGCCTTTGTTATACTCGATCAGGGCCTTTGTTATACCCGATCAGGGTCCTTTGTTATACCTCGATCAGGGGCCTTGTTATACCTCGATCAGGTGCCTTTGCTATACCGATGAGGGGCTTT
>NW_024748875.1:0-20000 GCF_018991925.1 Homarus americanus
AGAAGTTATGTATTGCTTATATATATACTGTATGTATGATTTACTAGTTCACTCATCAATTGTTAAGGCGATGACTATCATCACCTAAGTACAGTAAGGTCCTCGTTTACTTAACGCCGGTTACATCTATATTTTGCTAATTTAATTACTTTCCATAAGAATTACTGCTAATTTAAAACATTTCGTTAGTGAATTCTCACAATCTTTCCTAACATACTTTCGCCGTCAGCTGTGCTCATCAACTGTAGTATTAGTCCGCCTAACACGTAATCGGTTCTAGGCTTAAACTCGTTTCATTTGAGCAATATCATAATACAAAATTATTAACAATTTTCCAAGTCTGATATTAATACTTTAGTCATTTTAACAATTATTTTAACATAATTAAAGTACAGGAACTAGTTTTTAGTATTGCCAACAAGCCACTTGACTACCCAAAGTGGTGATAGTGTGTGTCCTAGTCTAGTAAGAGGAAGCATCTTATTTGAGACTCTCTTTGAAATATAAAACTATTTTATTGCTTTTTACAGGTACAATTATTATCATTCTGAAGTTTATTTGTTATTACATTGACAATATATAATACAGTGCAGTGTTGATTTGAAGAAAATAATCTTGAATTGTACTATGAATTAAAATTTTATGGGCTTAATGTATATATAGCGCATAAGTCTTTCCACCCTAAATGCCTTCTCCCTTTCCACTCCCCACTTCTAATTCCCATCATCATCATCATCAACCAGAGTCTTTACATGCACAATTTCAAAGTAAGTGCATTTCATTTCGCATTTATTTTTAGTTTACGTAATTTTGGTAGTCCAACCATCTAAACCACTGAAACAATGGTTCTTCGTTATCAAAACTTCGTCAATTTAACGACCTCTGGAAATCTAATTGTGTTCTGTTAACGAGGACCTATCAGGTATAACTAAAACATTTATATTGCCATCAATAAAATGTATATTTATTTTCCAATCCATGTATTTGCTTCCGACTTCACGATTTTTTTTTATCTCTACAACCGACATAAGAGTGTATATTTCTGTTTAACTTCACGCTTACTTTCTGTTAACTCATAAGAGTAAATCCAAAGCTTCCTACCCAGGATAGTAAGGACGGTTGTAAGGGTTGTTGTTGTGGCCATTGGTCAATTGCCAGGGTTGTTGGGTCTGCTGGGTTGAGGGTTGAGCTGCCTTCACCATCTTCCTGGCCCATGTTGTTCCGGACGGTGACGAAGAGCCACACTGTAGGGAAGGGCTTAGACTAATGCATCTAAATAAAATATAGAAGCAAAAAAAATAAAAAATAAAGAAAGAAATCATAATATATGTTAGATCATATTTAAAGAGAATTAAATATACTTAAAGATTCCAAAAGTATAAAGAAAACAAACTGTTGCTCAATTCACACTTGTAACTATCTCTTGTAATGGGAAAATATAATTAAATAAATAAAATAATAAATAAAACTAAAATTATATAAGCAAATTTGAGTGTCTTTTTTGTTTCATATACTATTATGCTGTTGTAAGAGGTAGCATCGCAGACACTTCCATGCATGCAACACACAACGACCGTGGAATGAGTAATAGAAGGTGTGTCAAGAGGGAAAATTTTAGGCAGAGGCACACTTTTGCCGCCCATTAAAGAAACCAAGGAAGGAAGGAGGAAAATGTTCAGGTAAAACATCAATAAACGAATCGTTCAGTTATTTTATGACTAATATATGTTGTTAATTAATCAATTATCTCATTATCGTACACAAATATTACATAGTAAATACCAAAATTTAAATGAATTAGTTCAATAACTTAAATAGTGTATATTTCTTTATTACATTAAAACAGTAACAACTCCTGCAACCATCACTTTATCATTACAAAATACCTGTATAATAATTTTTATTATGGTGTTATAATAAAATTACAAAACCTAACGCACTAACTTTATATCAAGGGTCAAGATGAATAAATATGTATAAGGATATAGATGAGAAAAGAAGATGGTTGGCTTTTATCACCTTCCAGAGGATGATGATGATATATATGGAGGATGTCAAGGGTGGTTGAGACTTATGACCACCAGGAGCCTCAGGGCTACTGCCCAGGACTTGTCAGAACAACACACATCATGTGCCTGACCTGTAAGAGAGATACTGCCTGAAGGTGTTGATGCTACTACAACACAATACTAACAATTCTACTACTATTAATACTTTCTACCAATGCAATAAAGAGGAATCATTATACCCAAGAAAAGGTACCTGCTATGTTGCACTAGATATTCACAGTATACCAAGAGCGCACGGTTTGCAAGGTACCTGGAAGTTGACACTTGATGGTTAGATTTACCCCAGCAACCATATCCACTGGTAACATGTCTCATAAGGTATCATAGATGTGAAGGTTGCATGAGGTCAAAGGTCAGCAGGGTGCATGAGGTCATAGGTCAAAGAAGTAAGGAGTCAAATGAGTGTCAGGTCATAGGGAATACCAGTATAAGTGAGATGCCAGGTCAGCAGCGCTCTTACATGAAGTGATGGGATTGATGGTTGCAGTTTCCAGATGAAGGCAGGATGAGAGGACACAATTATGAACCATCCATTGAAAACAAGAAGAAAAAATAATACATTATGTGTTAAATGTTTTGTATGTGGTCAACAAAGAATAAAAAAGAATAAATGATGCGCTAAAAGGTGGTTTTATTTACCAAGTTTATATTATGCTCTTGGAGTAAATATACATTGTGAATGTTGAAATATAATACTTTACATGATACTCTCATATCATTACAGTACAGTATTTAAGAAGATAATGTTATGGATGTTGATATAATACGTTAAACATTGCTATTTAGGAAGAGAATGTCGTGTTATGAAAGGAAATATAATACTTTATGACTAAGGAAGACAAATTATACCACTGAAGATTTTAGACAAAGTCTCAGGTGTAAGTTTAAGGTTCACTATATAATCTAAACCCATTATGATAAACTAAACGGAAAGATCTGTTTCAATGCTCCTAATACAGAATCCTAAGATAAAACAGAAATGGCAGATAATGTAAATGACACTCTATTTACCGTACTTGATCTGGCAAGGTTGGGGTTGAGGTAGAACAGCTGAGGAGAGGATCTGATATTTACTTCACTTCACCTCAAACTCAAAACATTAATTTCTTCTTAATTTATTTAATTACTTTACTTAGTTATTTATTACTTAACTTAAATACTTTCTACTATATAACAACTTTTTTTCCAGATTTTGATCAAAATAAGTTTAAAAATAATTCCATTTTTCATTAGTGAAATTTATAAGGAAAAAAAAACTTGAATTTATGTAAGAATTTTTCTTTGTTCATCTTTAATACAAGACAGAGATGCTGAGAAATAACGGCCTCTATTGTTTCAGTGTTTGAAACCATATGAGCTGGGTTGAAGCAGCTGAACTCCACCTGCCTCTTCTGGGCTTAAACCCTCAGATAATTAACCCTTTACAAATGTATACAAACTGAACCCCATATAATGTACTATAAAATAAAACCCCATTACAGTGTATATATATATATGAATGAACTCACAGTATAAATAAAACTGAATTCTGTTATTGTGCATTTATAAACTAAACCCTGTTATAGTTTAAAATTCAACTCTCACATTACGATGTATATAAACTGAACCTCAATAGTGTATACATAAACTGAACCCCATTATAGCAAAATTGTATACAAAAAATCGAACTCCCCATTGTAGTGCACTGTATGGTTAACTTCACAAAGTGTTAAAATACCAAAGGATCTGGAGAAGAAGGTTATAGTTAATAGTTTGAGATAATGCTAGTAATCCAACTGGGTAATACAGAGAGAGAGAGAGAGAGAGAGAGGAGAGAGAGAGAGACCTTAGACAACCTCTGTATATATAGTTGTTAGAGATAACACATCAACACAGAAGAAGCATTATACCCATGCAGCTATTCTCTCTCAGTTTATCCCTGTATAAAATTCTATCAAACCATAATACAACAACAGGGCAGACTTATATGGGATTAAATACAGTATCACTATGTTACTACAACCAGGGGTGAGTAGAGAGAGAGAGAGGAGTGCAGGTAAGCTAAACCAGCACCTACCCATACAGTACTATAGAGGAAGCAATGTAACTCTGTGTAGGTCTCCCTACCCACACACACCACCAAAACATCACAAAAATGTTAAAATACAATAATCACATCTTAATCTGCTATAATTCCATCAAATGTATAAAATATAACAAACATAATAAGATGTTAGTATATAAACAAGTTTAGTAATATATACAATTTATGATTAAACAATCTAATTGATGGAATCTGTATCCTGAGCCTTGGGTGACTCCTAATAGTTTTATGAAGAAAATAATCTATGTTAAGTAACTTTAATTAAATCAACAGGTGTCATTTCCAACTCTTAATTGAATAGAAATTACTCATAATCCAAAAAATATTGTAGATGATTAAATCCACTTGGAGAGTGAATGTACTGCACAGCTAAGATTGACATCAAGTCTCGAAGGAACGAAAATATCACAGGCAATGATAAGCAGGAAGGAGACAGTTCCAGTATCGCGACAAGGAAGTCTTGAGAGAGGGGCAAATTCTTGGCTCAACTGATGACTAAATACAAAGCTCCTGATCACGTTCTGATTATTAGTGAGTGGATCAGCAACACTGTTATTCAACCTAATTTTTAATTTATCCATCTCTACATGAGGCCCCAGGCTGAACAGGTATAATACAAAAAACAAAAAACACTTATCAAACACTCCTAAATCACAGTACTCAAATCATAATAACCAAAACAAAATAAAATAGAGAGATCTTTATAAATATCCATAATATTTTACCTCAATAACATTATATAATTACGATGAAAAGGAAATCGAGTTAGTTGATCCTCATGAGTGATAATATTAGAGGGGTTATTTATTCTATATGTAATGAGTAATAATAGTACTAGAGTAAGAATATGGCCTATATGTAATGAGTACACAGTAATAACAGAGGGTTACCATGGCTCTGTTATGGAGGTAATAATGTAATACCCATCCAGAGATGTACCAATGGGTCCTGAAAGAAAATCAAGAGGATTGTCAAACTGATGTGTCAATTTGTACAGTAAGTGTTATTAAGATTAGTATCAAGATAAAGGTTCTTGCATAAACTTATTTCCCACCTTAAGATTAAATTACTGTATTGCCACACACACACACACACACACACACACACATACACACACACACACACACACACACACACACACACACACACACACACACACACACACAAACATCTTTGACCACTGAAGGGTCAAGACGATTTGGTATTCTGGGAGCAGCTAAGTCAACTGTTGGTTAACACACAACTCCCTCCCATGACCCCCCTCCCACTCAGAATATCAACAAGCCTGCCAGAAGTTGGCACTCTACTTAGAGGAATGGAACCCAAAAGGAACAGAAGTGAACAGTGGTGAACAGGCCAAGTCAGTGAGAACAACTCAGTCATTGGGGTTGGCTGAGTCATACAGTGAGGCCACAGGCACCAGTGACAACTGCCCAGACCTAAATAACAACTAGCTGGCGTGTTAACTGTCTATTTATAGGTTTGGGACTACACCTTACATAAATACCACTGTAAGTGGGAATTATTACACCAAGTCAAGCCTCCTAAAACCATCTGGGTGAGGGAATTACTACACACGTGATGCCCTCATAACACCACATTCAGAGAGGGAGTTACTACACCACGTGAGGGTCCCCCACACACCATCTGTGAGGGAATTACTACACCAAGGCCGCCCTATAACACTATCTGTGAGGGAATTATTTCATCACGTGAGGTCCTTTCATAACACCATCTGTGAGGGAATTACTTCACCACATGAGGTCCCTCCCACACCATCTGGGAGGGATATTACACCACGAGGTCCTCACAACACCATCTGTGAGGGGAGCACACCCACGGAGGTCCTCTATAACACCATCTGGGAGGAGTTATTGCACTAATGTGAGGTCCCTCATAACACCATCTGCTAGGAGTTACTTGCCACCACGGATCCTCCACACCATCTGGGAGGAGTTACTTGCACCACGGAGGCCCCTCCCCAATACCATCTGGGGAGGGAGCATTACATGGCGTGAGGTCCTCCCACACTCATCTGTGAGGGAATGCACACACCACATCAGGGTTCACACACCATCTGGAAGGGAGCACACACCTTACACATGAGGTCCTCCCACCCCATCTGGGAGGGAGTTATTACACCATGTGGAGGTCCTCTCCAACACCATCCTGGGAGGGAGTTACTACACCATGAGGTCCTCAACACCATCTGGAGGAGCACACACCATGTGGAGGTCCCTCCTAACACCATCTGGAAGGGAGCACACACCACGTGAGGTCCCTCCCAATACCATCTGGGAGGAGTTATTATGGCCATGGAGGTCCTTCAATAACACTCCATCTGGAGTGGAGTTACTACACAGGAGGTCCTCCTAACCATCTGTGAGGGAATTACTACACCAGCACTAGGTTCTTTGCACACCATCTGGAAGGGAGCATTACACTACGAGTCCTCCCACACATCTGGGAGGGAGTTACTTACACTCATGGAGTCTTCTTAACACCATCTGGAGGGAAAGCATTACACCACGTGAGGTCCTCCACACCATCTGTGAGGGAGTTACTACAATCACATGAGGCCCCCTTGCACACACCATTCAGAGGGAATGTTGGCACACTTGAGGCCCCTTGGGCAACACCATCTGCAGGGAATTATCACCACGGAGGTCCTTCATAACGCCATCTGGGAGAGAGTTACACCACGTCAGTTCTATAATAATTAATCTGAGGGAGTTACTATAATACGGTTTGCTGTCTAACACTACATTATTCTGTATGTTCACTGTATGTCCTCTTACCTTTCTATAATGGGGTCATTTATGTCTGAAGTATATTTCGTACCGGGCTGTGAATCTTTCAATAAACCAAATTATTATTTACCACGCATACACACACACACACACACACACAGCACCAGGGGAGGTAAAACAACAATATTAGGCACTCTGGCCATGAATCAGAATATACAGTCTAATAACTCCTAGTAAACTTAATTAGGGAATATACTAATAAAAATACATCTGCATTACAGTGCCATAAAATAGTCTTTGTTCACATAAATACAGTATTGCATTTGCTGTGACAGAGGCACAAACTTACGATAAATATGCAAAAATATACAGAATCTTCAAAAACACACAGAAGTTAGGTAATATAATTTAATAAAACTTCTAATATATAGGTTATAAGTTTATCTTTCACAACTTATAAACCCTGTAATTATAAGTACTTTTCTATACCACAAGAGAGAGGTTATTTACTACCTCAGCTAGGTGGAGACGCGAGTCTTTGAAAGGACGTATATGTAGAAGATATCTCCATCACTGGTCCGGACACACAGTGGATCCCTCGCACTTTGTTACCCACAGTCAGTCGAACCACTAGTTGTATATAAACAAACAACAATTATGATTTTCTATTAACTGTGAAACTATAAATACACCTGTTAACTCCTCATGTTAACTGTAGAACTACAAAATCAATTTATAACTTTGGTGTTAATCAGATTTACAAATAATAATAACTTTGTGTTAATCGAACCTAATATAACAATTATAACTCAGTTAACTATAAAATAATAATTGTACCTAGTTAATCAGAACTACAAAAACAGTTTCCTATGAACATTAATTAAACAGGTGATGAACCTGAAGAACAAACCCTATCTCTATTTGTATGGTGGACAAAGATCAGTGTTGAGTTCTGGTATGACTTAGCGTATTACAGTACCATGGGTTTAGCCATAATACTGCTTATGAACTCTATTAAAAAAGAGAAGGTGACCACATATTGATGTTTATTTAATACATATAGGAATATTTACTTGAGCAAATTTATACTAGAATATCTAGCTTAATATCTTAAATTGTTAAAATATCTACATAAACCTGAATTATCACTGTTCTATGAATATCTTTGTGTGAGCTGGAGTGATTGACCGTGGTAATTCAGCAAGGATCGGGTCAATGTCAGTCTAGCCACTCAGTGTCCCAGTTGATTGGCCCATCAGCCTGTTCTTTTATCTTCTGGCAGACTTATTTTTCCGAGGAATAATTGAGAATCTTAAGAGGAATTGGCCTTTTTTCTACCTGGAGGAGGAGGAAGTATAAGAGGAAGAGGAGGAATGGGTATGATGTAGATGATGAGGAAGAAGGAGATAAGAGTGGATGAGTTGCCACCATCAGTAGAGTAATATGTTGAGCCTGATGATCTCTGTAGTATAGTGACCTCTCTCTCTCCTCCCCCACCAGCAGGTACAGTACCTCCTGAACTCTCACCTCTGGAGGCCTCCTTGTCTGAGACTGCACCTCCTTTCTTCTCACCCCAAGCTTCATTAGTCTAAACGTCCATCTCCTTTTCTGTCAGTCAGACGAGAAGAGGATAGAAATAACAAGACTTGAATAGCCATAACATTTTGTATTTTCTGGTTAATTTCTATGACTTTTGATTAACATTAACTGTTATATGAGTTATTTCCTCCAAATGTTTTTCACCACTGCACCTAACCTCCCTCACCTCCATTAACACCTCCTCATCTTCACCAGTAACACCCTCCCCCACCACTTCACCCTCTCTCCATCAATACCTCCTCATTCCACCTCTCCTCCTCTCCATTTCTACCAACCTTCCTCATCTCCACCTTACTAATATCCCTCATCTCACCAGTAACACTTCACCTCCACCAATCCCCTCATTCCACTAACACTTCATCTCCACTCAACACCTTGATATACCTACCATAAGATTGGGTTGGATAGAGGAAATATGGGCACTTAGATGGGACCAGGATGCAAATGTTCTAGTAGATATGTAGGTAGTTGTCTGGAAAAAGAATATTGTGTTAATGGTTGTTAGTTAGCTTAATTTAGTTACATTAGTGTTGGGTTGGCTATTGCTGTTGGCTAATATTAATACACAATAATAGTTGTTATTGTTAGTTGTCAATGGTTGGCTAGCTATTGGTTGTTAGTTGTTATGCTAGTTGAGTTAAGAAGAAGTTGTTTTAATCATCAGTAAATTAAATTGGGGTGTCTATATACAGGTGATTACATATAGTATTAACAATTGGGTTGACTTAATCTATTTAAATGTTTTATTTCTTTAACAAGTGCCAAACCTTAACCACCAATAACTAACTTATACATAAACATACATATATAAAAATATATGAACATAAACCAACATCATATATATAATTCAAATATGACAATATAAAACATCAATATAAACCAACATCATACGCAAATACCATATAAACCAACGTGACATATAAACCAACTTGGACATATATAAACCAAATATGATATATAAACCCTTTCTGACTCAGCTATTCAGGTCTTGGTGGGGCCAGATGACTTCCAATTCTGTCTCCCTAAGATTCCGAGGGGCCGTTGTTGAGATACTGCACTTGCATGACTGGGGCTGAGGGTGGTGCCTATGGGTGAGGCTTCCCTGAGCATATGTCCTGTTGTACCTGATGTCTTTGTGTGCTGATGATCTGCAGGTAACAGTAGTGAGTCTTAGGTTATGCTGATATGGTGTTGACGATCTGCAGGTAAACAGGGTCTTAGGTTATGTTGACATGGTGCTGATGATCTGCAGGTAAACAGTGAGTCTTAGTTAAGTGCTGACATGGTGCTGAGATTCAGCAGGTAAACAGGGTCTTAGGTTATGTCTTCAGGTGCTGATGATCTGCATATAAACAGTGGGTCTTTAGGTTAAGGTTTCAGTGCTGATGATCTGCAGGTAACAGTGGAATTTAGTTACGCTGGATATGGTGCTGACGATCTGCGGGTAAACGGTGGTGTTTGGGTTATGTTGACATGGTGTTGATGATCTGCTGGTAAATGGTGAGTCTTAGGTTATGCTGACATGGTGCTGATGATTGGGTATGGGTTTGTTATAATTTCGGTGCTGATGATCTGTAAACACTGTCGTTTATGTTGAGCGATGATGATGATATTGTGTTGACAAGGAGATGATGATGAGTCAGGTTCTGGCTGACAAGGACATAATGTTGGGTTATACTGATCGGGCTGACGGATATGTGTTTATAACAATAGTTGATAATATGGTTTGTGCTGACGGGTAGTCTTAGAACCTATATCAGAACCAACCAACACCACACCGACCCCCACCAAACACCACCAACGCCCACCAAACACCACCAACGCCCACCAAACACCACCAACTTCTACCAAACACCACCGACACCCACCAACACCACTGACCCCACCAAACACTCACCGACACCGCCAAGCAATTTTACACCAGACACCAACACCCCACCAACACCACCACCAACCACCAACGCCTCAAACACCACCAACCCCACCAAACACCACTAACCCCACCAAACACCACCAACCCACCAAACAATTACCAACCCCCCAAACACCACCAACCCCACCAAACACTCACCAACCCCACCAAACACCACCAACTCATCAAACACACCAACCCCCACCAACACCACCAACCCACCAAAACACCACCAACGCCCACCAAACACTCACCAACGCCCACCAAACACTACCAACCCCACCAACACTCAATAACCCACCACCAACGCCCACCAAACCAACTCTTCCACCAAACACCAACTCCCACTCCAAACACCCAACTCCACCAAACACCACCAACGCCCACCAAACACCAACATCAACGCCCACCAACACTCACCAACCACCACCAAACACCAATTAACCCCACCAACACCACCACCAACCCCACCAAACACCACTAACACCCAAACACCACCAACCCCACCAAACACCACCAACCCACCAAACACCATCAATCACAATCAACACCAACGCCCACCAAACACTCACCAACCCCACCAAACACCACTAACTCCTACCAAACACCACCAACCCTACCAAACAACACCAACACCTCCACCAAACACCACCAACGCCCACCAAACACCCCCAACACCAACCCCCTACCAAACACCACCAACTCCCACCTTCCAAACACCACTTCAACGCCCAACTCAAACCAACACCCACCAAACACCACCAACCCCACCAAACACCACCAACACCCACCAAACACCACCAACCCCACCAAACACCACCAACGCCCACCAAACACTACCAACCCCACCAAACACCACTAACACCCACCAAACACCACCAACACCCACCAAACACCCAACACCACTCAAACACCACTAACCCCACCAAACACCACCAACCTCACCAAACACCACCAACCCCACCAAACACCACCAACCCTCCAAACACTACTAACCCCACCCAAACACCATCAACTTCCACCAAAACCACTAACCCCAACATCAACCCCAAACACCACACACCAACCAACCCCACCAAACACCAACCCCACCAACACCACCAACCCCCACCAAACACCAACCCCACCAAACACCAACCCACCAAACACTACCAACCCACCAAACACCACCAACGCCCACCAAACACCACCAACCCCACCAAACACCACCAACACCCACCAAACACCACTAACCCCACCAAACACCACCAACACCCACCAAACACCACCAACCCTCCACCAAACACCACCAACACCCACCAAACACTACCAACCCCCACCAAACACCACCAACACCCCACCAAACACCAACGCCCAACACCTCCCACCAAACACCACCAACACCACCAAACACTACCAACCCCACCAACACTACCAACCCACCAAACACCACAACCCCACCAAACACCACAACCCCACCAAACACCACCAACACCCACCAAACACCACCAACCCCACCAAACAACAACTCAACACCACCAAACACTCACTCAACACCCACCAACACCACCAACCCCACCAAACACCACCAACACCCACCAAACACCACCAACCCCCACCAAACACCACCCAACCCCACCAAACACCACCAACCCCCACCAAACACCACCAACCCCCACCAAACACCACCAACCCCACCAAACACCACCAACCCCCACCAAACACTACCAACCCCACCAAACACCACCAACACCCACCAAACACTACCAACCCCCACCAAACACCACCAACACCCACCAAACACCACCAACACCCACCAAACACTACCAACACCCACCAAACACCACCAACCCCACCAAACACCACCAACCCCACCAAACACCACCAACACCCACCAAACACACCAACCCACCAAACACCACCAACACCCACCAAACACCACCAACACCCACCAAACACCACCAACACCCACCAAACACCACCAACCCCAACACCAATACCCCACCAAACAATCAACACCTCACCAAACACCACCAACCCACCAACACTAACAACCCCACCAAACAATCACCAACCCCACCAAAACACCACAACCCCACCAAACACCACCAACACCAACCCAAACACCACCAACACCCACCAAACACCAACCCCCACCAAACAACAACCCCCAAACACCACCAACCCCACCAAACACCACCAACACCCACCAAACACCACCAACACCACCAAACACCACCAACACCCACCAAACACCACCAACACCCACCAAACACCACCAACACCCACCAAACACCACCAACACCCACCAAACACCACCAACCCCACCAAACACCACCAACACCCACCAAACACCACCAACCCCCACCAAACACCACCAACCCCCACCAACACCACCAACCCCACCAAACACTACCAACCCCCACCAAACACCACCAACCCCACCAAACACCACCGACCCCACCAAACTCCACCAACACCAACCACCCACCAAACACCACCACACCCACCAAACACCACCAACCCCACCAAACACCACCAACACCCACCAAACACCACCAACACCCACCAAACACCACCAACCCCACCAAACACCACCAACACCCACCAAACACCACCAACCCCCACCAAACACCACCAACACCCACCAAACACCACCAACCCCCACCAAACACCACCAACACCCACCAAACACCACCAACCCCCACCAAACACCACCAACACCACCAAAACACTCACCAACACCCACCAAACACCACCAACCCCACCAAACACCACCAACTCCCACCAACACCACCAACACCCACCAAACACCACCAACACCCACCAAACACCACCAACCCCACCAAACACCAACACCCACCAAACACCACCAACCCCCACCAAACACCACCAACACCCACCAAACACCACCAACACCCACCAAACACACCAACCACCAAACACCACCAACCCCCACCAAACACCACCAACACCCACCAAACACCACCAACACCCACCAAACACCACCAACCCCACCAACACCACCAACCCCACCAAACACCACCAACCCCACACCAAACAATACCAACCCCACCAAACACCACCAACCCCCACCAAACACCACCAACCTCACCAAACACCACCAACACCCACCAAACACTACCAACACCCACCAAACACCACCAACACCCACCAAACACCACCAACTCCCACCAACACCACCAACACTCCACCAACACCAACACCCACCAAACACTCACCAACCCCCACCAAACACCAACCCCACCAAACACCACACCAACACCCAAACACCAACACCCAAACACCAACACCCCACCAAACACCACCAACACCCACCAAACACCACCAACACCCACCAAACACCACCAACACCCACCAAACACCACCAACCCCACCAACACCAACAACCCCACCAACACCACCAACACCCCACCAACACCACTAACCCCACCAAACACTACCAACCAAACACCACCAACACCCAAACACCACCAACCCACCAAACACCACCAACACCCACCAAACACCACCTAACCCCCACCAAACACCACCAACCCCAACCAAACACCACCAACACTCCACCCAACACTCACCAACACCCACCAAACACCACCAACCCCACCAAACACCACCAACACCACCAAACACCACCAACCCCCACCAAACACTCACCAACAACCAAACACCACCAACCCCACCAAACACCACTCAACACCCACCAAACACTCACCAACACCACCAAACACCAACCAACACCCACCAAACAACACCACCAACACCCACCAAACACCACCAACCCCACCAAACACCACCAACACCACCAAACACCACCAAACCCACCAAACACCACCACACCCACCAAACACCACCAACCCCACCAAACACCACCAACACCCACCAAACACCACCACACCCACCAAACACCACCAACCCAACCAAACATACCAACCCCACCAAACACCACCACACCTCCACCAAACACCACCAACACCCACCAAACACCACCAACCCCAAACACCACCAACACCCACCAAACACCACCAACCCCAAACACCACCAACACACCCACCAACACCACCAACACCCACCAAACACCACCACCACCCACCAAACACCACCAACACCCACCAAACACCACCAACACCCACCAAACACCACCAACCCCACCAACACCACCAACCTCCCACCAAACACCACACCAACACCCACCAAACACCACCAACACCCACCAAACACCACCAACACCCACCAAACACCACCAACAACACCCACCAAACACACTCCCACCAACACCACACCAAACACACCAACACCCACCAAACACCACCAACACCCACCAAACACCACCAACACCCACCAAACACCACCAACCCCACCAAACACCACCAACACCCACCAAACACCACCTAACCCCACCAAACACCAACACCCACCAAACACCACCAACCCAAACCACCAACACCACCAAACATCACTAACACCCACCAAACACCAACTAACCCCACCAACACCACCAACCCCCACCAAACACCACCAACACCCACCAACACCACCACCACCAAACACCACCAACCCCACCAAACAACACCAACACCACCAAACACCACCAACACCCACCAAACACCAACACCACCACCAAACACCACCAACACCCAAACAAACACCACCAACCCACCAAACACCACCAACTCCCACCAAACACCACCAACACCCACCAAACACCACCACCAAACACCACCAAACACCACCAACACCCACCAAACACCACCAACAAACACCCAACACCTACCAAACACCACCAACCCCACCAAACACCACCAACCCCCACCAACACCACCAACCCCACCAAACACCACCAACCCCACCAAACACCAACACCCACCTCCAAACACTACCAACCCCACCAAACACCACCAACCCCACCAAACACCACCAACACCCACCAAACACTCACCAACCCCCACCAAACACCACCAACACCCACCAAACACCACCAACCCCCACCAAACACCACCAACCCCACCAAACACCACCAACCCCACCAAACACCACCAACACCAACAACCCCAACACCCAAACAATCAACCAAACACACCAAACACCAACCCCCACCAAACACCAACCCACCAAACCAACACCCAAACACCACCAACACCAAACACCACCAACACCCACCAAACACCACCAACCCACCAAACAATCAACAACACCCACCCAACACCAACCCCACCAAACACCACAACACCACCAAACACCACCAACCCCAAACACCACCAATAATTCAACCAAACACCACCAACACCCACCAAACACCACCAACCCCACCAAACACCACCAACCTCTACACCAAACAACCAACACCCACCAAACACCACCAACACCCACCAAACACCACCAACACCAAACACCACCAACACCCACCAAACACCAACACCACCAAAACACCAACACCCACCAAACACCACCAACACCCACCAAACAACACCACCAACACCCACCAAACACCACCAACAACTCACCAAACACCACCAACCCCCACCAAACACACCAACACAAACACCAACACCCACCAAACACCACCAACCCCAACAAACAACAACCCACACCAAACACCACCAACCCCACCAAACACCACCAACCCCACCAAACACCACCAACCCCTCACCAAACACCACCAACCCCACCAAACACCACCAACCCCCACCAAACACCACCAACACCCACCAAACACCACTAACCCCCACCAAACACCACCAACCCCAACAAACACTCACCAACCCCACCAAACACCACCAACCCCACCAAACACCACCAACTCCACCAACCCCTACCAAACACCACCAACCCCCACCAAACACCAACCCCACCAAACACCAACCCCAACCAAACACCACAACACCCACCAAACACCACCAACCCCACAAACACTCACCAACCCCACCAAACACCACCAACCCCACCAAACACCACCAACCCCCACCAAACACCACCAACCCCACCAAACACCACCAACCCCCACCAAACACCACCAACCCCACCAAACACCACCAACTCCCCACCAAACACCACCAACCCCACCAAACACCACAACCCCCACCAAACACCACCAACCCCACCAAACCCAACCCCACCAAACACCACCAACCCCCACCAAACACTACCCAACCCCACCAAACACCACCAACCCCACCAAACACCAACCCCACCAAACACCACCGAACCCCACCAAAACACCAACCCACCAAACACCACCAACCCCCACCAAACACTCACCAACCCCCACCAAACACCACCAACCCCACAAACACACAAACACCACCCAAACTCACCCGTAAAGAGTTAGCTTGGTGTCGACATCAACCAGAACAGTCTTGAAAGCAATGTTGTCGTCACGTGACCTCAAGTCCTCCCCATTAGTACTGTTGGCCACCACCAGGAACTCAAAGCGGGGCTCCTCCATCGTCCTCGACTTCTCTTGGAAAAATACAGCGAAGTGAACCTGCGGAGAAGAAGGGAGACGATTTTACTAAATAATTAATGTAAGTGAATAAGAAGTTAATTAATAAGAAAATAAGTATAGTATAGTAAAATAGTAAGTAATTAGAATATATGTACGCATTGTAAAGTATCACAAAATATAGTGAAGTAATAAGAAAATAAATATCTTCTCTCTCTAGGTCTCTATTGACTTATTCATAAACAAGATCTATCCATTCATCCATCTATCTTTCTATCTCTCTCCGTACTTATCTATCTATGTATGGATATAATGTACAGGGTGCCTCATACATCATGCACCTATGAGACACCCTGTACATGTGACCTATAAAACACCTATATATGTGACCTGAGAGACACCCTATATATGTGACCTATGAGACACCCTATATATGTGACCTATAAAACACCCTATATGTGACCTATGAGACACCCTATATATGTGACCTATAAAACACCTATATATGTGACCTGGACACCCTGTATATGTGACCTATGAGACACCCTGTATATGTGACCTGAAGACAAAACAAGGTCAGACTCACCCCCTTATGTAACGGTAGAGGGTTGCCAATATCACAGATGAGGGTGGTGTTGGTGCCGGCGGTGCGGGGGAACACGTGACGGAGGTGTTGTCCTTGGTGATGATCCTGCTGTAGAGGAGGCCGGGGTATGGGCATGTACAATCTGGCCTCGAAAGCGTCCTCGGCGTTGTTGACGACCCTCACGTCCACCTCCAGTTGCTCCTTCTGCCGGAATACGAAGGTGTCGGGCCTGTGGAGAAACACATGATGATCAATCAATTTAACTTCTCGGTACAGTAATCCCTCTCAATAACGGACTTCTTAATACTGTACATTAACCCTGTCAATAAAGTAAACTCTCTCAATAACGGATTTCTCAATAAAGTAAAGTCTCTCAATAACGGATTTCTCAATAAAGTAAAGTCTCTCTCAATAACGGACTTCTCAATAAAGTACTCTCTCAATGACAGACTTCTCAAAACAGTAAACCTTCTCAATAACGGATTTCTCAATAGTGGATATTCTCAAGAACAGAATCTTCCCAATAATGGACAGGGCTTGCAAGAATTAGTAGGGTTTGCTATACTGATAAGTCCATTAGAAGGGTCAAATAATCATCCTCAAAGAGTTAAACCACTATCTTCAAAGAGTTAAACCACTATCTTCAAAGAGTTAAACCACTCATCCTCAAAGAATTAACCCTTAGAACACGATGGTTTAACTCTTTGAGGGCTATCAGTTTAATCAAGTTTTATATCTAAACACACGTACAGCTCCCAGCCAAGGATTACAGACACAGAGACGACATGGAACACTAGAATTCATTATTATAGTATTTCCTCTGTTCTACTTAACAAAGATAAAATGCTTCAATTGTCACTCATGCATTACGATAATTAAAATGATTCGTGGAACAGCAGGATATATCAATTGACAGATGTATATAGTGTTTTTTAATACAAGAGAGAGAGAGAGAGAGAGAGAGAGAGAGAGAGAGAGAGAGAGAACACCCCACACAAACTTACGCAGTGAAGGTTAGTATAAGGTCAGGCACACACACGTTGTCGTCCCCACAGTTCTTCTGGATGGCGATGGAGTCGGTCAAGGAGAGTCTCTGGCGCTGGTTGAGGATGGGGGTGAGAGAGCAGGGCTTCCTATACTTAGGCTCCACCAGGCTGTACTTCACCTCAGCTCCTATGGGTGTCAGCTTATCCGTCAGTGTTGGCTGTGGGAGGGAAGAATGGTTTAGTGTTGGCTGTGGGAAGGGAAGAGATGGTTAGTGTTGGCTGTGGGAAGGAATGGTTTGTGTTGGCTGTGGGAAGGAAAGAGAAGAATGGTTTAGTGTTGTGTGGAAGAAGAATGGTTTAGTGTTGGCTGTGGGAAGGAAGGATGGTTTTAGTGTTGGCTGTGGGAAGGGAAGAATGGTTTAGTGTTGGCTGTGGGAAGAGAAATGGTTTAGTGTTGGCTTGGGAAAGGAAGAATGGTTTAGTGTTGGCTGTAGGAAGGGAAGAGATGGTTTAGTGTTGGCTGTGGGAAGGGAAGAATGGTTTAGTGTTGGCTGTGGGAAGGGAAGGATGGTCAGTGTTGGCTGTGGGAAAGGAAGAATGGTTTAGTGTTGGCTGTGGAAGGGAAGAATGGTTAGTGTTGGCTGTGGGAAGGAAGAAATGGTTTAGTGTTGGCTGTGGGAAGGAAGAATGGTTTAGTGTTGGCTGTGGGAAGGGAAGAATGGTTTAGTGTTGGCTGTGGGAAGGAAGAATGGTTTAGTGTTGGCTGTGGGAGGGAAGAATGGTTTAGTGTTGGCTGTGGGGAAGGATGGTTTAGTGTTGGCTGTGGGAAGGAAGAATGGTTTAGTGTTGGCTGTGGGAAGGGAAGAATGGTTTAGTGTTGGCTGTGGGAAGGAAGAATGGTTTAGTGTTGGCTGTGGGAAGGAGAATGGTTTAGTGTTGGCTGTGGGAAGGAAGAATGGTTTAGTGTTGGCTGTGGGAAGGGAAGAATGGTTTAGTGTTGGCTTGGGAAGGAGAAAATGGTTTAGTGTTGGTATTGGGAAGGGAAGAATGGTCATTATTTTTATCTCATGTTTATACACACTAAGGGTAACCTAGCCCTATCTAACCTTACACTATTCTAATCTAACCTAACTCTAATCTAATCTAACCGTACATTAATCTAATCTAACCAAACACTAATCTAATCGATCCTAATACAAATCCAATCTAACACTAATCTAACCTTACACTAATTTAATCTAACCTAACACTAACCTAATCTTACCTAACTTAACACTAACCAAACCTAACACCAATTTAATCTAATCTAACCTAACCAAACATCAACCAAACCTAAAATATTCAAGTGGTGCAAAAATTATCCCATGATAAGAAAATCCTGAAGACTTTACGAACACCCACCAACACAGACAATGAGACAGATATTTCCAGCAGTGACAGCTATAAACTTGTGCCCCTAATACCATCTGATTTCCCTGAGGGCTATAAAAAGACCTTATCATGTCACACTACACAGCTCCTTACCTCGCCATCTCTCTCTAGTGAATACAAACACACACACGCACACACTGAAGTC
>NW_024748875.1:25000-73147 GCF_018991925.1 Homarus americanus
GGCGTCAATACCAGGCCAGAAGACGGTCTGACGGGCTCTGCGCCTGGTGGCTTCAACGCCGCGGTGGCTGTCATGGAGGCGGGATAAGGTGCGCCGGCGGAGGGCAGCGGGAACGACGATCCTGGGGCCGTACAACACCAGCTCTCCGTCCGCATAGAGGCTATCCCTTAGCTTCCAGAAGGGGAGGGCGGAGGCGTGAATGTCGTAGCGGTTGGTGGGGAATCCAGCGGAGACGTAGTCGAGGAGTTGGACGTATGCCGGGTCTTGAGCGGCGGCGATGCGAAGCTCCTGGAGAGTCCTATCGTCTTCGATGGAGGGCGTCGTCGTCGTCTTGTCAGCAAGAGAAGTGGCTGTGTGTGTCACTAAAGACCGAACGTGAGCAGCGGCCGTGGTACAGTCGACTTCATCTTCAGGTGTGGGGCGACTAACAGGGGCTCGGGAGAGGGCGTCTGGTATGCACAGAAGCTTCCCGGCGCGCCACACAGCTGTAAAGACGTAAGGGGCGGTCTTCTCTTTGAGACGTTGGAGGCGAGGATTTTCGATGGCGTCCAACGTGTAGTGATTAAGAATGGGTATGAGCGGGCGATGGTCCGTCATGAGGGTGAAATGCCCAAGGCCGAACAGGTAAAGGCGGCACTTGGCCATAGCCCAGGCGACTGCCAGCATCTCTAGTTCAATGGTGGCGTATCTGGTCTCCGTGTCCGTCAAAAACCTGGAGCCACACTGAACTAAGCACAGTCTACCCTGGCCGTGGTCTTGAAGGAGGGCATATCCGAGGCCGTATAGACGGGAGGCGTCGGTCTGGAGGACCACTGGTAAGGACGGGTCGAAGGGTGCCAGGACTGGTGGTGACAGCAACGCCTTCTTAACATTCCTGAACGCTAGGTCGTGGTCAGGAGTCCAGAGGAAAGAGCGCTTGGGGCTCATGAGGGGGCGTAGAGGTTGGGCTGATGTGGCGATTTTAGGGGAGAAGTCGGCCAGCTGATTTACCAGGCCCATAAATGAGCGAAGGTCGGTCAGGTTCGCTGGAGTAGGGAAGTCCCTGATGGCCTTGACCTTCTCCTCATCAGCTGAGATCCCCTCTGGCGAGATGTTGTAGCCGCAGTAGTTAACTTGGGGGGCGGCGACCACAAATTTATCTTTGTTCAGGGTGATACCATGGGCACGACATCTTGTGAGCATCAGATGAACTCGGTTCAAGTGGGCCGGGAGATCATCGTCGAAGAGCAGGATGTCATCTACGACCTTCACGCAGTTGGTGACACCCTGCAGAGCCATATCCCCACGGAGGCAGTACGCATCCCCCGTTGCTGCGAAGCCCATGGGTCCGCGGCAGTGTTGGAAGCGGCCGTAGGGCGTGATGAATGTAGTGAGGTGGCGATCTTCTTCCGCCAGGTCGACTTGCCAGTACCCATGTAGTGCATCCGCCGTGGTAAAGAACTTTGCAGACGGGGTGACGCTGCGGACTGCTTGGATGGGCGTAGGCGATGGATGGGCGGGACGGGAGACCTGCGAGTTGAGATGGGTGAGGTCCACTGTGATGCGAACACCTACAGGCTTGGGTGCCAAGACCATAGGGTGGCACCACTCGGAGGGCTCCTCGCCAGCGTGTCTGATGATCCCCTGCTGCACCAGAGAATCGAGCTCTGCCTTCACCTTGTCCCGTATGGCAAAGGGGATAGGCCTGGGTGTGTGGATGGCGAAAGGCGTCGCGCCAGGCTTGAGGTGGATTCTCATCGGGGGGCCTGTCATCTTCTTGAGCGGCGTCTTCTGGAGGTCGGGCTTGGAGACAAGGACGTCGCTGAACTGACGAAAAAAGAACTCCCGGGCGGCAGCAGGTGTGGTCATGGCTGAAACAGGTATCTCTGCACACCTGTTGAGGTGTGTCACAGCGAGGATGGGCTTTGGGAACTCGGATGAGACGATGGCCAAGTCCTGACAATGGCCACATGACAAGAGAGGGGTTTGGATGCCCTCATGGACGTGGACTGTGGCAAGGCAAGACTTGGGACCGAGCTGTAGTGTTGCCTTGAAGCAACCCAAAGGTGGAGACATCGGGGACCCGTCCGCTGTGAGCACGTCGTTCATGGCTGTGGGTGACAGGCTACTCCTGGGGATGTTGAGGGCGTCCAGGTGTGTTGGTCCAATCACCGTGATGTCCGCGCCCGTGTCAGGTATCATCAGGAGGTTGGAAGAGTTGGTACCGTAGGACAGACGAACATTGACGGGCTTGGGGGACCTGTCACTCGAGGTATCATCCACGCGTCGGCATCCTTTGTCGTTCTTGGGAGACGGTGGTGTGGACGTTCTGTCGGGCTGTGAAGAGACGTTTTGACCTGGAGATGGAGGCTTCTTGGTGGACCTGCAACACTTGGCGAAGTGTCCTTGCTTGTTGCAAGCGTTGCATGAGGCCTTGTTGGCAGGACATCGAGGTGTGCGGGGCCAATGGCCTTGAAACCCACAGTTTCGACATGTACTATCAGCCGCAGGGCACTTTCCTGGACCATGCTGGCGCTGACAGTTTCTGCAGGATTCGGGAGAAGAAACTGGTGACTGTGACGGGGGCTGTGGAGAGGACGCCGTCTGCATCTGGCGTTGATTCCTCTTGTAGGTGGAGACGGCGTGGACTTGAGATGGCGATGAGTGTATAGCTGAGGCAGCCTCTCTTGTGGCCTCATACGACCTGCAACAGGTGACGAAGTCGGTGAGGGAAGAGGCGGCGTCGAGGGTGAGGAGTTTCTGAAGCAGGTCCTCGTCACGTACACCCATCAGCAAGATCATCTTGAGCTGGATCTCAGCACAGGTTACAGGATCGCCTGTACATAGGTCCACCTCGGTTGCTAGGTCCTTAAGTCGTGCATAGAAGTCTGAGAATGATTCCCCAGAAGCTTGTTTGCAGGATAGCAGTTCCCTACGACGCAAAGCTTCATTGCGGAGGCCACGGAAATGACTCTGCAAGGCGTTTAAAACCTCTGTCACTGACCTGGGGGAGTCAGGGGGGATGGCTAGCGTGTGCTCTAGGAGGCGTTGAACATCGAGGGAAATGCACGATCTTAATTGGATGAGTTGTTTATGAGGGGGCATTCGATTGAGGTCAGACATAACAGCAAAGTCTTCGAAACGACGTCGCCATTGACGGTATACTTGATATGTTGCATCAGATTGAAGAGGTGGGGGACTGGGAACTGAAGACTTGCTGTGCAGGGGTGTACTCGAGACGGCAGGCGGTGGAGGAGGCACGGAGAGGTCGACGAGAGTTGAGACTGGAACGGGTGGTTGAGAAGACACTGAGGCATACCTAGGGGAGATAGGTGACGTGTGAGGAGGCGTTGTCTGAAGGATAGATGAAGAGGCTGAAGCTGGCGAGTTGGTTGTGGCAGCTGGTGAAGTCGTCCTCGTTGCCAGCAATTCCAATAGGTCCAGGAATTTGCGGTTATCAGCTTGGTGTTGTTGTTGAAGTTGAAGGCGGTAAGCTGATTCCTCTGACTGTCTTGACAATTCCTCTTGACGTCGTTTTTCCTCCTCTAATTGACGTCTTTGGGCTTCCTTCTCTTGAGAAACTTGTAGGAAGTGGATTAACTGACGTATATCCTGGCTCCCATCCTTTGAATTTGGCGCGCCCGGCGTGTGAGGCGTGAGGGGGGGTGGGAGGGTCTGTGAGGCGTCGTCTTCCTCATAATCCTCATATAAATTTCCCAGCAAATCGTCGTGGTCAGACATCTCGTGCTTGGTATTGTTGCGATGGGAAAGACAAGGAGAATAAGGTGAAGTGCTATATTTTCGCCAATGGATTTGCTTAAGTGCAGGAACTGGCTGGCAAGTAAAAGAGTACTGACTGTAATATTTGTGAAGTGAGAGGAGGCGGCTGGCGGCGGTGTATTCCTCCGCGCGCCCGGGCGAGATGCTGGTGATGACTCAGTGGAGGGGACGCGGGCAGTGGCTTGCGAGCCTCCGTGGATGGGGGGTGTATGCCGGAAGTGCTGTCTTGGAAACTGGGCTGGAGGCGTGTCTGCTACCTGTAGGGCCGCAGAAACATAGCAAAGAGACATGAAAGGCACTGCACTTCACTTAGGGCACTTCACAAGGTCACAAAGCACTTTAAATCCAGGGGCACTGTGGAGTATATCTTCTGGGCGGGAAACAGACGAGGCCGGAAACAGACGGGGCCGGCTCTTGAGGCTTGTAAACTGTCGTGTTGGAGCTACTCAAACTGCGCCATGTGGTGTGGTGGATGTAATCCTAGACAAGGTTCTTGAAACTCCAGGGCACGAGCAGTAGATATATTCAACAAGTGGTACAAGGCTGGGCGTGATAGCCAACCGATACAGGAGCGGTTACTAGGGACCCCGGACCGTAGGTAGGCCGAGGCCGATCTGAGGGAAATTAGCTAGCCAGGCAAGGGGAGTTGCTAGACATTCCTAGGACAATAAATGAGGTCTTCTAATTACTCGACTAGCGCGGTACAGACATAGTACATCGGGACATAGTAAATGAACATAGGCATTAGACATAAGCATGGACATCAGACATGCTATAATAATATGTAGTAATACAGACATGTGAATAAATGGTACAATGAATGGTAACAAGAGTCCTGGTGTCAGGCGTGTTCACATATCTTGGTATGTACATATCTATACAGGGAGAAGGAGAGGAGATGGTGAGGAGGAGAAAGAGGTGTAGAGGAGGAGGAAGAGGTGGTGCAGAGGAGGACGTAAGAAGAAGAAGAAGGTGCTGGTCGTGGTGAGATTCAGACTCGTGAACCCGAAGCCTTTATGGACAGAATAATGCATCAGCATCTACTGCTTCGGGTTCACGAGTTGGTGGTTCAGGAGGAGAGGCGACAGGACTCTGGTGAGTTTACACATGCTGAGCCAATGTGAACGTGTATGCCAGCTTTATTGAACTTCTATCTATCTATCTATCTATTCTTTATAAAACTCTCAGAATTTATTCTCAAAAACTAAAAAAAAATAATAATAATAATTAGATTCAAAACCTCTACGAAATAAAACGAGAGAGAGAGAGGGAGAGAGAGAGAGAGAGAGAGCTCACTTCAGCAGTATGGCGGCGTCAGAGAGGTAGGCTCCCACTAGCAAGTCAGGATACTCATTGTTGTCCATATCCAGACCCCCAGAGAGTGACCAGCCGAAGGTAGAGATGGGAGCCCCTGTAGCCACGTCACTCGCGTAGATAATCTGGGGAGAGTAAGAGCCATCAGTTGTTGCTATTTGTGTTGCAATATAATACAACAGTTCAACTTAGGAAGTTTGTACACAAAAACCTTTATTTCCACAATATAGCGATGAAATAAATAGATTTAATTGCATTTCTGTTTTAAGGAAAGTGTTTGACCTGCGTCGGCTTCTTTAAGTCTTCAGGTATCAGTTCACCGCCACGGATGACAAAGCCGTGATAGATAAACACAGCGCCATTCCCGTCCTCCCCACCATAAGGAGCTCCGACGGCCAAGTCTGCCATAGAAAATGGATATTAGAGACGTTCATAGAAAATGGTTGTTTACGGGAGCAATATCATGGGTAGCTAGTGAAGAATTGGTGGTATATATATGTATATATATATACAGTATATATATATATATATATATATATATATATATATATATATATATATATATATATATATATATATATATAATATATATATATATATATCAATACCCAGGCCAGTGAGGGAGAGACCAAACCGACCTCTGTTGACCTGACCCGTGAAGGTGACCACCTGTCTGAAGCGATGCTGGGGAGAGAGAGAAAATGAATTAGTGAGCGAGAGAGAGAGATAATGAGAAAGTAAAAGAGTGAACGAGTTACAATATGCTTGAATCGATACTGAGAGAGAGAGAGAGAGAGAGAGAGAGAGAGAGAGAGAGAGAGAGAGAGAGTATTATAAATAAATAATACAAACACAATCTACCTTATGGATCACTTGAAGATTAGCCACCCCAGTTTATGTCACCTGATGATTAAACACCGTTAGGTTAGGTTGGAGTTGAGTTAAGGTTAGTTCAGGCTTGGTTAGGTTAGGATAGGTTGAGTTAGGTTGGTTCAGGCTTGGTTGGGTTAGGTTGGATGGAGTTGAGTTAAGGATTGGGATAGGTTGAGGTTAGGTTAGTTCAGGCTTGGTTGGGTTAGGTTGGGATAGGGTTGAGTTAGGTTAGGATAAGGTTGAGTTAGGTTGGGTTGGGATGAGTTGGGTTAAGTTGGGATAGGTTGGAGTTAGGTTAGTTCGGGCTTGGTTGGGTTGAGTTGGGATAAGGTTGGGTTAGGATAGGTTGAGTTAGGTTGGGATAAGGTTGGAGTTAAGGTTAGGATAGGTTGAGTTAGGTTGGGATAGGTTGGCAGGAGTTAGGTTAGGATAGGTTGAGTTAGGTTAGGATGGGTTGAGGTTGGGTTAGTTCAGGCTTGGTTGGGTTGGGATGGGTTGGGTTAAGGTTAGTTCAGGTTAGGATGGGTTGGAGTTAGGTTAGTTCAGGCTTGGTTGGAGTTGGGTTAGGTTAGGTTGAGTTAGGTTAGTTCAGGCTTGGTTAGGTTAGGTTAGGATAGGTTGAGTTAGGTTAGGTTAGTTCAGGTTTGGTTAGGTTGAGTTAGGTTAGTTCAGGCTTGGTTAGGTTAAGTTATGTTCTCTTAGTTTAGGTTAGGTTAGGGTGGTTAATCTTTCGGTTGAATGATCTAGGGGAGCTAATCTTCAAGTGATCCACCTCACTCACCTGATCCTTCAGTAGATGATGGCAGATAATGACAAGAAGTGTCCAGGGAACTGTATCCACAACTGTACACTATTACAGGTACAGTTACCCCCCAAAAGACATCTATACAAAATTACGTTCAAACAAAATCAAACAACGGACGAAGGATTATGACATCCCTCCCGAGACAACAGGAGTCACAGTGTTCATTATGACATCCCTCCCGAGACAACAGGAGTCACAGTGTTCATTATGACATCCCTCCCGAGACAACAGGAGTCACAGTGTTCATTATGACATCCCTCCCGAGACAACAGGAGTCACAGTGTTCATTATGACATCCCTCCCGGACAACAAGTCACAATTTCATTATGACATCCCTCCCGAGACAACAGGAGTCACAGTGTTCATTATGACATCCCTCCTGAGACAACAGGAGTCACAGTGTTCATTATGACATCCCTCCCGAGACAACAGGAGTCACAGTGTTCATTATGACATCCCTCCGAGACAACAGGAGTCACAGTGTTCATTATGACATCCTCCCAGACAACAGGAGTCACAGTGTTCATTATGACATCCCTCCCGAGACAACAGGAGTCACAGTGTTCATTATGACATCCCTCCCGAGACAACAGGAGTCACAGTGTTCATTATGACATCCCTCCCGAGACAACAGGAGTCACAGTGTTCATTATGACATCCCTCCCGAGACAACAGGAGTCACAGTGTTCATTATGAAATTCATCGATCACCCCAGGTAGAGATAGTCTTTTTGAGTGACTGTATGTTACTATAGGAAGGTGATAATTGGAGCAGCAACAGACACCATCGATAGCCAGGTATGACAGGTGTTTGTCTCTCAGCAACATCCAGAGCCAACAGTACACATCTGACAGCAACAGCCAGAGCCAACGGTACACATCTGACAGCAACATCCAGAACCAACAGTACACATCTGACAGCAACAGCCAGAGCCAACGGTACACATCTGACAGCAACATCCAGAACCAACAGTACACATCTGACAGCAACAGCCAGAGCCAACAGTACACATCTGACAGCAACAGCCAGACCCAACAGTACACACCTGACAGCAACAGCCAGAGCCAACGGTACACATCTGACGGCAACAGCCAGAGCCAACGGTACACATCTGACAGCAACAGCCAGAACCAACAGTACACACCTGACAACAACAGTCCAGAACCAACAGTACACATCCCCAAAGCAGCAACAGCCAGAACCAACAGTACACACCTGACGCAGCAACCAGAGCCAACAGTGATTACACACCTGACAGCAACAGCCAGAACCAACAATACCACCTGACAGCAACAGCCAGAGCCAACAGTACACATCTGACGGCAATAGCCAGAGCCAACAGTACACGCCTGACGGCAACAGCCAGAACCAACAGTACATCTGACAGCAACAGCCAAGACCAACAGTACACATCCTGACAGCAACAGCCAGAACCAACAGTACACCTGACAGCAACAGCCAGAACCAACAGTACACATCACAGCAGCAACAGCCAGAACCAACAGTACACACCTGACAGCAACAGCCAGAACCAACAGTACACATCTGACAGCAACAGCCAGAACCAACAGTACACATCTGACAGCAACAGCCAGAACCAACAGTACACATCTGGCAACAACATCCAGAACCAACAGTACACATCTGACAACAACAGCCAGAACAACAGTACACATCTGGCAACAACATCCAGAGCCAGCCAGTACATCACAACCCAGCAACAACAACGAACCAACAGTACACATCGGCAGCAACAGCCAGAATAACAGTACACATCCTGACAGCAACATCCAGAGCCAACAGTACACATCTGACAGCAACAGCCAGAGCCAACAGTACACATCTGAGAGCAACAGCCAGAACCAACAGTACACATCTGACAGCAACAGCCAGAACCAACAGTACACATCTGAGAGCAACAGCCAGAACCAACAGTACACATCTGACAGCAACAGCCAGAACCAACAGTACACACCTGACAGCAACAGCCAGAACCAACAGTACACATCTGACAGCAACAGCCAGAGCCAACGGTACACATCTGACAGCAACATCCAGAACCAACAGTACACATCTGACAGCAACAGCCAGAACCAACAGTACACATCTGACAGCAACAGCAACGAACAAACAGGAGTAATGGTAAAAAAAAAATACGAGACCCAATTCATACTCCAACAGGTGAATGAACTGAGTCACTGTATAGGATGGAAGACTGTAGTTGTTATGGTTATGGGTATACAGTATACCACCACCACCACCACCACCACCACCACCACAACAACAACAACAACAACAACAACAACAACAACAACAACAACAACAACAGCAACAACAACAACAACAACAACAAGAAGCACGTACAACCTCCCCTCCCCCCTAAAAAAAAGTCAACAATAACAAATCCAATTCCTCCAGCAAGACCCACCAGGAGGAAGAGGGGAAGGAGGAGGGGGAGGAGGGGGAGGGAGAGGGGAAGGAGGAGGAGGAAGAGGGGGATCACCGTCGGCAACAGGTAGTCAGCACACACTATTGTTACACCTGGAAAGCTTTTAAACCCCTCAACCTGCTGGTCATTACAGTTCACATTTACCTGTCGAGAAGCTTAATGATAATATCTTCATCCTCAACACCCCCCTCCTCCTCCTCCTACACTCTAACCCTCCTCCTCCTACCCCCACCCTCCTCCTCCTACACTCCCACAACCCCTCCTCCTCCTACCCCACACCCCTTCCTACCTCTACCCTCCCTCCCTACCCCTACCACCCTCCCCTCTTCCTCCTACCCCCACCCCCCTCCCTACTAACCTCCCTCCTACCTCACTAAACACCCTCCCTACCCCTAGCCCCCCTCCCTCCCTACATCGCTATAAAACCCTTAAATTTGACAGGCGTGACCACATCCTCGAGGGCAAGTCTGTTTGAGTAGGACCTATTGACTGCCATCCACGACAACACCACCTGCTTCTGTTGTCGTCTTGTAATGATTAGGAGGTCCTGGAGTAGTTATGTGATGATGATGATGGTCTTATTGTCTGTTTGAGGGTGTTGACAGATAGTTGAAGAGAGAGAGTCCAATATACACAACCACACAGCTGTAGAAGCAATGTGCAAGTGGTTACACAGATTAAATTATCAAAGAAAACGTCACCTAATTAAAAATAATGTAGTCACAACAGAAAACGGGCCATTATGAAGTTAAACTAATAAAAAAATAAAATTACACGATATAAAAAAAAAAGTAAGTTAATACACAAAATGGACAAGGAAGTTACAGATGAAAATAAACCACATTAATAAAATATAATAGTATAGCAAGAGAAAGAAAATGGAGAAACATGAAAGAAAACGGTGTCCTAGAGAGCTTGAGGAGGAGGGAGGGGTCACTATGTCATAATTAGCGGCGGTGTAGGCAAGAATTGATAACCTAACAACACCCTCTCACCTTAGACACATCATCATAGAGCAACACCATTACCAATTACACCATGGATGCGGTTAGGCTATGTCACCGCCACGCATCACTATCACCACCACACAACACCACCACCACGCATCACTATCACCACCACACAACGCCACCACCACGACACATTACCACCACCACGACACATTACCACCACCACGCATCACTACCAACACCACACACCACCACCACCACGCATCACTATCACCACACACACCACTACCACGACACATTACCACCACCACGCATCACTACCAACACCACACACCACCAGCACCACACATCACTACTACCACACACCATCACCACCATACAACCATAACCACCACACACCATTACCACAAGGGCATATATTTTAGAAAGTACAGTTACTCTGGCTAGGGGGGAAGGGGGGAGACGAATGATGGAAGACAAGGAGGAAGAGGAGAAAGGGGAAGAGAATAAGGAGGAGGAGGATGGAAGCGTGAGAGAAGGAGGAATGGGGGAGACTTGGTGAAGAGGTAAAGAGAAATGATGTTACGACCAAAACAACAGCACAGGTAAGTCAGGTGCCATTGTGGAATCCGACTGCGGGAGAGATTTAGGAGTAATGATAAGTAGGAATCTTAAGCCAAGTAAACAATGTGTTTTTGCTCGTAACAAGGCTAATAAAGTACTTGGGTTCATACAAAGGAGTGTTAGTTACAAGGCTAGCGAGGTCATCTTTAGATTATATCTAGCGCTTGTGAGACCTCACCTGGATTACGCAGTTCAGTTCTGGTCATCGTATTACAGAATGGATATAGAATCCTTGGAAAGAATCCAGAGGAGAATGACAAGACTAATCCCGGGCATTAGGAACCTTGAGTACAGAGACAGGTTAAAGCATCTTAATTTGCACTCCCTCGAGAGGCGTAGAGTGAGGGGCGACATGATAGAGGTGTATAAATGGAAGTCAGGGTTAAACAAAGGGGACATAACAAAGGTACTCAAACTATCCAACCAGGAGCGAACTCGTAACAATGGTTTTAAATTAAACAAATTTAGATTTCGGCGTGAAATAGGTAAACACTGGTTTGGAAACAGAGTAGTGGATGAATGGAACAAGTTACCAAATATCATCATTAACTCGAATACGCTGAATTGCTTCAAACATAGGTTGGATGCTCATATGAGCAATAGGGGTTGGGTATAAACGGGACTTGCCCAGTATGGGTCAATAGGCCCGCTGCAGTTTCCTCCATTCTTATGTTCTTATGTACTACAGGTCGTCAACACAGGTAAGTCAGGTGCACTACAGGTCGTCAACACAGGTAAGTCAGGTGCAGTGCAGGTCGTCAACACAAGTAAGTCAGGTGCACTACAGGTCAACAGAGGTAAGTCAGGTGCAAGTGCAGGTCGTCAACACAGGTAAGTCAGGTGCACCTGGGTCGTCAACACAGGTAAGTCAGGTGCACTACAGGTCGTCAACACAGGTAAGTCAGGTGCAGTGCAGGTCGTCAACACAAGTAAGTCAGGTAATTAACAGGTCATCAACAAAAGTCAGGTGCACTACAGGTCACACACAGGTAAATCAGGTGCACTACAAGTCATCAACAGCAGGAGGGAAATAAAAGGTAAATACAGAGAAAAGGAAAATGTGTGTGTGTGTGTGTATGTGTGTGTGTGTGTGTGTGTGTGTGTGAACTTGGGGGGAGGGGGAAGAAGGCAGGCATTCCCGGGTATAAGCAAAATGAGTCCAGTTTTAAATGCTTGACACCACCGCCTTGCCCCGACCCGTCCCGTCACAGTCCAGCCCCCCGCCCCGCCCCTGTCACAGCCAAGACGTATGGAACAGGCCCGTTTACACCCTTCCTCCACCACCATTAAGATATGTGGCAGTTATGGGCAGTTAATGAGGAGCAATTAATGTTAGAGGGGAGGGGAAAGGAGGGGATGGGAGGAAGGGTATGTTTTTATCAGATCGAATAGAAACTGCACGGAGGAGGGGTGAGGAGGAAGAGGAAGGAGGAGATTTTCTCACAGACCTCCACTACCTTCAAAGACTTCCTTCACGCTCTACCTTCATTTCATTTCACCTTTGTGTCACCTGGCGGCTCATCAACACGACCCCGATAACAGAGAGCGAGATGAAGGGCAGACATGACGCTATTCACGAGACTCTCCTTCCTACCTGCCCTCCTTCCTCCCCCACTGCCCTCCTTCCTCCTTCTACCTGCCCTCCTTCTACCTGCCCTCCTTCCCCATTCACCTGCCTCCTTCCCTCCCTTCCTACCTGCCCTCCTTCCCCCCCCTCCCTCTACCTGCCCTCCTTCCCCCTCTACCTACTCCCTCCCCTACCTGCCTCCCCTTCCCTCATTCTACCTGCCCTCCTTCCCTCCTTCTACCTGCCCTCCTTCCCTGCTTCTACCTGCCTCCTTCCCTCCTTCTACCTGTCCCCTCTCTCTCTCTCTACCTGCCTCCTTCCCTCCTTCTCTACCTGCCCTCCTCTTCTCTCCCTCCCTTCCCTCCCTCTGCCCTCCTCTCCCCTCCTTCCCCTCCTTCTACCTGCCCTCCTTCCCTCCTTATACCTGCCCCCTCCTCCCTCCCCCACCTGCCCTCCTTCCCTCCCCCCACCCGCCCTCCTCCTCCTTCTACCTGCCCTCCTTCCTCCCCTACCTGCCTCCTCCCTCCTTATACCTGCCCTCCTTCCCCCTCCTTATACCTGCCCTCCTTCCCTCCCCACCTGCCCTCCTCCTTCCCTCCCCCTTGTACCCCCCTCCTTCCCTCCTTATACCTGCCTGCCTTCCCCACCCTCTTCCTGCCCTCCTTCCCTCTCCCCCACCTGCCCTCCTTCCTCCCTATGTTTCCCCCACCTTCCCTTCCCTCTCCTCCCTCCCACTCCTCCTTCTCCTCCTCCTCCTTCACTCCATCCTCCTCCTCCTCCTCCTCTCCTCCTGCCTCCTTCTCTCCCTCCTCCCACTCCATCCTCCTCCTCCTCCTCCTCCCTCCTCCTACCTCCTTCACCTCCCTCATCCCACCCATCCTCCTCCTCCTCCTCCTACCCATCTCTCCTCCTCCCTCCCTCCTCCCACCTCCTTCTCCTCCCTCCTCCTCCTCCTCCCTCCTCCTCCTCCTCCTCCCCCCACCTCCTCCCCTCCCTCCTACCTCCTTCTCCTCCTACTCCACCCATCCACCTCCTCCTCTTCATACCCATCCCTCCTCCTCCCTCCCACCTCCCTTCTCCACCCCTCTCACCCTCCCTCCCTCCTCCCTCCTACCCATCCACCTCCTCCCTCCTCTTCCTCCTCCCTCACCCATCCCCTTCCCCACCTCCTCTCATACCCTTCCTCCTCCCTCCTCCTCCTCTTCCTCCTCCCTCCTCCTACCCATCCACCTCCCTCCTCTCTCTCACCCTTCCTTCTCCTCCTCCTCTTCCTCCTCCTCCTCCTCCTCCTCCTCCTCCCTCCTCCTCCTCCCTCTACTCCATCCTCCTCCTCCCTCCTCCCTCCTCCCTCCTCCTCCTCCTCCTCCTCCTCCCCCTACCCATCCTCTTCCTCTTCCTCCTCCTCCTCCTCCCCTCCTCCTCCCTCCTCCTACCCATCCACCTCCTCCTCCCTCTTCCTACTCCTTCCTCCCCTCCCTCCTCTTACCCATCCTCCTCCTCCTCCTCCTCCCTCCTCCTCCTCCCTCCCTCCCTCCTCCCTCCCTCTTACCCATCCCTCTTCCTCTCTCCTCCTCCTCCTCCTCTCTCCTCCTCCTCCTCCTACCCATCCACCTCCTCCCTCCTCTTCCTACCCTTCTCCTCCTCCCTCCCTCTTCCTCCCTCCTCCTCCTCCTCCTCCTCCTCCTCCCTTACCCATCCTCCTCCTCCCTCCCCTCCCTCCTCCTCCTCCCTCCTCCTCCCTCCTCTTACCCATCCCTTCCTCCTCCTCCTCCTCCTTCCTCCCTCCTCCTCCTCCTACCTCCTACTCCACCTTAAGAGCCAAGTGTTACGGTATTTTTTCACGTGTCAGAAGGTTGCCCCCCTACACACACACACACACACACACACACACACACACAACACACACACACACACACACCCATGTCCAATGTCTCATCAACAACTCACACACACACGTCTTCTATGGCTGGCAGACATAAACGCACTCAGAAAGTCAATAGTCCAGATTCTTAAAGCACCGTAAGTTAAGTTATTCCTTCAGTTACAAACACAAATAAGCTGTTAAAATCAGCTTATCATACTCACTCGAGTTAAATTCAATCAAGCTAAACAATATGCAGGTGCGTCGGTAGCTCTATACCTGACTTTTAATTTCAGGTGTAGAATGTCATGACCATCAGGAGGGAGAATTGATTTGTAAGGTAACGACCCTTCTCTGTGTGTGTGTGTGTGTGTGTGTGTGTGTGTGTGTGTGTGTGTGTGTGTGTGTGTGTGTGTGTGTGTGTGTGTGTGTGTGTGTGTGTGTGTGTGTGTGTGTGTGTGTGTGTGTGTGTGTGTGTGTGTGTGTGTGTGTGTGTGTGTGAGAGAGAGAGAATGTTGGTCACCTTAATGTCACAGTTTAAGGGACCATACCTGTAAACAAAGACCAGCAACACTAATTAACAAACTACACCTGGATATTACTAACACAAACCTGTACACCAAGTTTCATTTAATTCCGTCACATTTCTCAGTAGAAAAGCGGACACCATGTTGGACTGACGGACGGACGAAAAAGAAGCATGAGAAATAACGTCTTTGGGAGAATTAACTACCATGAGATCACAGTCTTCCTACCTCGAGCTTTCAAAAAAATGGAAACTTAATTTTTTTTCTTTAACTTTATAATAACTTTTTTTGTGGTGGATTAGTCTGGCGTAGCTCCGTCAGCCTGGCGTAGCTAATGTCTTCATTTACGGGTGGGGCCGCGGGCGGGGGGTGTTATCTTGATTGAACCCGAGTCACGGCGTTTTTTGTCGGCCATTGAGTTTTAATGGGAGGAGAGCCTGGTGGGTTGATGAAAACACCTGCAGCACCCTCAAAGTTCTCACCTGTAAACTACTGCAGGTGGTTTAGTACTGTTTTAACCCCAGCCGTCATGGAGGGGACTTAGGAATGCAATTTATTATGTCTGTGTCTGTCTGTGTGTCCGTCGGGAATTGAAATTTATTATGTCTGTGTGTCTGTCTGTGTCCGTCGGGGAATGCAATTTATTATGTCTGTGTGTCTGTCTGTGTGTCCGTCGGGGAATGCAATTTATTATGTCTGTGTGTCCGTCAGGGGAATGCAATTTATTATGTCTGTGTCTGTCTGTGTGTCCGTCAGGGAATGCAATTTATTATGTCTGTGTGTCTGTGTGTCCGTCAGGGAATGCAATTTATTATGTCTGTGTCTGTCTGTGTGTCCGTCGGGGAATGCAATTTATATCTGTGTGTCCGTCGGGGAATGCAATTTATTATGTCTGTGTGTCCGTCAGGGAATGCAATTTATTATGTCCTGTGTGTCTGTCTGTGTCCGTCAGAATGCAATTTATTATGTCTGTGTCTGTCTGTGTGTCCGTCAGGGAATGCAATTTATTATGTCTGTGTGTCCGTCAGGGAATGCATTTATTATGTCTGTGTGTCTGTCTGTGTGTCCGTCAGGGAATGCAATTTTTATGTCTGTGTGTCTGTCTGTGTGTCCGTCAGGGATACAATTTATTATGTCTGTGTGTCTGTCTGTGTGTCCGTCGGGGAATGCAATTTATTATGTCTGTGTGTCTGTCTGTGTGTCCGTCGGGGAATGCAATTTATTATGTCTGTGTGTCCGTCGGGGAGTTGTCAACACGATAACAGACAGACAACCCTTAGCCATAATGACCCGACGGGGGTAATTAGTATGTTGTGTTTATCTTTAGTGGAGGGTTACCAATACACGATAACAGGTGATAACAGGTGATAACGGATGATAGTAGGTGATAACAGGTGATAACAGGTGATAACAGAGGACAACGGATGATAGTAGGTGATAACAGGTGCTAACAGGTGATAACGGGTGATAACAGGTGATAACAGGTGATAACAGGTGATAACAGGTGATAACGGGTGACAGGTGATAACAGGTGATAACAGGTGATAACGGTGATAACAGGTGATAAGTGCTAACAGGTGATAACAGGTGATAACAGGTGATAACAGGTGATAACGGGTGATAACAGGTGATAACAGGTGATAACAGAATTAACAGGTGATAACCAGGTGATAAGGTGATAACAGGTGATAACAGGTGATAACAGGTGATAACAGGTGATAACAGGTGATAACAGGTGATAATGGATGATAGTAGGTGATAACAGGTGATAACGGTGATAACAGGTGATAATGGATAGTAGGTGATAACAGGTGATAACAGGTGATAACAGGTGATAACGGGTGATAACAGGTGATAACAGGTGATAACAGGTGATAACGGGTGATAACAGGTGATAACAGGTGATAACGGGTGATAACAGGTGATAATGGATGATAGTAGGTGATAACAGGTGATAACAGGTGATAACAGGTGATAACGGGTGATAACAGGTGATAACAGGTGACGGTGATAACAGGTGATAATGGATGATAGTAGGTGATAACAGGCGATAACAGGTGATAACAAGTGATAACGGGTGATAACAGGTGATAACAGGTGATAACAGGTGATAACGGGTGATAACAGGTGATAACAGGTGATAACAGGTGATAACAGGTGATAACGGATGATAGTAGGTGATAACAGGTGATAACAGGTGATAACAGGTGATAACAGGTGATAACAGGTGATAATGGATGATAGTAGGTGATAACAGGTGATAACAGGTGATAATGGATGATAACAGGTGATAACGTGATAACGAATGATAACAGGTGATAATGGATGATAACAGGTGATAACTCATTACAGGTGATAACGAATGATAACAGGTGATTGCAGGTGATAACAGGTAAAGAGATGTCATAACACTCATACATAACTGTTATTAATTGCTCTTATAATTGAGAAGCATATAAATATCAGAGGGAGAAACTTAGAGAATACATCGCAGGGAGACACAGGGAGACTATACACCATAGAGAGAGAGGGAGATTACACAACAGGGAGACAGGGAGAATACACAACAGGGAGACAGGGAGAATATACACCACAGGGAGAATAAACCCGGTAGCCCTGACTACATTCCTATGAGCACAGCGACCCTGTAATTGTGGTAGCGACCCCTCTCTCCCTCCCTCTCTCTCCTCACCTCAGTTCCTCTCACCCCCTCAGTCCCGCCCCCTCACTCCCACTCAACAACACAACCCTACATTATCTCTTCTTCTCTGGAGTGTATAACCTTCCCACTCACTCACTCACCTTCCCCCTCTCTTTCTACCTTCCTCAAACTCAATCTTCCCTCTCGCATCCCCTCTCACCTCTCCTTCCCCTCTCACCTCTCCTTCCCCCTCACCTCTCCTCCCCTCTCCCTCTCCTTCCCCCCCCTCTCACCTCTCACCTCTCCTCCCCTCTCACCTCTCCTTCCCTCTCCACCTCTCCTTCCCTCTCACCTATCCTCCCCTCTCACCTCTCCTCCCCTCTCCCCTTCCCTCCTCCTCCTCCCCTCACCTCTCCCTTCCTCTCACCTCTCCTCCCCTCTCTCCACCTCTCCTCCCCTCTCACCCCTCTCCTTCCCCTCTCCCCACCTCTCCTTCCCTCTCACCTATCCTCCCCTCTCACCTCTCCTCCCCTCTCACCTCTTCTTCCCTCTCACCTCTCCTTCCCTCTCACCTCTCCTTCCCCTCTCACCTCTCCTTCCTCTCACCCCTCTCCCCCTGTAAATACAACAGGACACAGTGTATAAAACATACAATAAAAAAAACAGTCCATGTAAACAAACACAAACACGTGTAAACATAAATCAGCACAAACACCCTCAAGTTATGTGAACCCCCACACACACACACACACACACACACACACAGTATACAGTGTATGATGCATGACTGTACACGTAATCCTCAGTCATTGGTGAATTAAACACATACAACATAACTACAGTAAATAATGGTGTTTTGTGATGTGTTTATATAAATAGTTTGGATGATATAAATCTTTATGTTTATATATAAATTTTTCATGTAATAAGCCATCATTATCTTCATGTAATTTTAAGCATCACTAATTTTGGCCTTTGTGTGTGTGTGTGTGTGTGTGTGTGTGTGTGTGTGTGTGTGTGTGTGTGTGACCTCAACAAGCAGTGTGAGTGAAGGAGGAGCTGGAGGCGTCGTCTTGGAGGTCAACCTTAAATGCCTGACGACCTCTTACTTGGGCTACCGTCGTGGGCTAACAGACGAACAGACAGACAGACAGACAGATAGAAGAAGAACTATATTCTCAACAGCCTCACCAATATACAGATACATAATTAATCTCAATACACACCATACACTATACACCATACACTATACTCAACAATAATCACTATAGAAGGAATACCTCTCTTAAACAGCTCTCAATAATACACCTGAATTAATACACTATACACCTACACAGCTTTTAAACTATATGGTCGAGTACATACATACATACATACATACATACATACATACATACATACATACATACATACATACATACATACATACATACATACACACATACATACATACATACAGACGCGATATGCAAATTAGGTTGTTCGTCTCCCTCCCTTCTTCCATCCTTCTCATTTCCTCCCTCTCTCTTCTCCTCATTTCCCCCTTCTCCCTCCTTTCCATTTCCTCCCTGCCTCTCTTTTCCTTCCTCCCTTCCTTCCCATTTCCTCCTCCTTCATTCTCCTCCCCTTCCCTACCTCTTCTCTCTTCCTCCTTCCCTCACTTCATTCTCCTCCCCTCCCCTTCCCTACCCTTTCTCCCTTCCTCCTCTTTCTCTCTCTCTCTCCCTCCCTCCCTCATCTCACGACCAAGAGCTAAGAATCTTACGAGATCTTCCAGTGATGAGGAAACTGTATTGTGAAGAAAATCGTAAGTTAACATTTTCTCGTAACTCGTGATAAACAAACGCATCTTATTGGCTGACATAACTTACGGTATATTTAAGGTGGATTCTCAAAGGTTCTTATGTTAATTTGTTTTTATTTAATTCATTTGAGGTTTAAAGTTTGTATGTTTGTCAAGATGACTTCCAGGTGGTACCGAGACTATATAATTAACTTAAACCTTTGAGACTGTATAAATCTTTTGGGAATCTTCACGCCGTGTGGACTCCCAGCAAAAGACTGCGGTCGTGCGGGAATGTGGCACAACGACTGCGGGACACACACACAATGCAACACAGTGTTACTACTAAGAAACATTCACAAGCCAGCTGTTGCCTGTAGTGTTGAAGGGAATCACCTAACCACACCAGACACGAAACCTAACCTAACCCACGTTAACCTAAACTAACCTAACCTGTGTGTGTGTGTGTGTGTGTATATAAATAATAATATAATAATTCGTTATTAAGGTGCTAAATATATAATTTAATACATAAAAAAATAATAAATAAGACATATAGTGTATGTACCCTAAGTGTTCGTGGTTCTGTCTGTAAATTTATGCGCATGAAAGTATATAATATAAATCTAATAATGGTTACCTCGTGTAACGAGGATGGCCGGCCCAAGGCCACCGAGGCGTGAATTTGTTTAGGTGTAGAAGCTGTCGCAACACAACAACCACACATCCTGAGTTAACGAGCAGCATGACCCAGTGTTTAGGTGTAGATGCTGTCGCCAACACAACAACCACACCCTGAGTTAACGAGCTGCATGACCCAGTGTTTAAGGTGAGATGCTGTCGCCAACACAACAACTACACCCTGGTTAACGAGCTGCATGACGCAGTGTTTATGGTAGCTGTCGCCAATACAACAACCACACCCTGAGTTAACGAGCTGCATGACCCAGTGTTTAAGGTGTAGAAGCTGTCGCCAATACAACAACCACACCCTGAGTTAACGAGCTGCATGACCCAGTGTTTAAGGTGAGATGCTGTCAACACAACAACCTCACCCCTGAGTTAACGAGCTGCATGACCCAGTGTTTAAGGTGAGATGCTGTCGCCAACACAACAACCACACCCTAAGTTAACGAGCTGCATGACGCAGTGTTTATGTACTGTCGCCAATACAACAACCACACCCTGAGTTAACGAGCTGCATGACCCAGTGTTTAAGGTAGAAGCTGTCGCCAACACAACAACCACACCCTGAGTTAACGAGCTGCATGACCCAGTGTTTAAGGTGTAGATGCTGTCGCCAACACAACAACCACATCCTGAGTTAACGAGCTGCATGACCCAGTGTTTATAGATGCTGTCGCCAACACAACAACCAATAACGTTAACGAGCTGCATGACGCAGTGTTTAAGGTGTAGAAGCTGTCGCCAACACAACAACCCCACCCTAAGTTAACGAGCTGCATGACGCAGAAGTGTAGAAGCTGTCGCCAACACAACAACCACACCCTGAGTTAACGAGCTGCATGACGCAGTGTCAAGGAATAGTCCGAGAAGACCGGACAACTCGCCAACTGCACTGGCTAACCATTACCCCGGAACAAGATTAACATCCAGGTTCCCAACTACTGTCAGGTAGACAGAGGCAAGTGGCGTTAAGAAACTTGCCCATAGTTTCACCTGCCCGGGGATCGAACCCGGGTCCACTCACTTACGAGGCGGGCATGTTGCCATTACACACACAGGTATTATTTACATACCAAACACACACAGGTATTATTTACATACCAAACACACACAGGTATTATTTACATACCACACACACACAACAGTCTTCAACCATTGTAAGAACAACTCGGGTCTGCCTCACCTGCCTACGATAAGACTTCCACTAGTAATTTACCCTCATAAACATCACAAACATTGACTTAACACACACTTTGACTTAACACACACTTAACACACACTTTGACTTAACACACACTTAACACACACTTTGACTTAACACACACTTAACACACACTTTGACTTAACACACACCCCGCAATACTCCCTCTTGACCTCACCATCTATTACTCTTGTCTTGTTCTCAGCTCACACCACTGCCGGGGTCACTTGCTATGTCGTGTTGTAATGTCACATCACTCAAATTGCATTGTTGTCTTAGTGTGTGTGTGTGTGTTTACTAATAACAAAACACACACGAGTTAAAACACACGAGTTAAAAGCACCAAACACCACGCACTGTTTGGGTTTTACAAGGAAACACTTCAAGCCTTAAATTTGATGTAGTTAAAACTTAAAACTTTGATGAAAAACACCCGACCGTAACAATTAATATACCTACGATTTGACCTAAAACACTTTGATTTCTATAACTTACCTTTTAAATTACCTTAAAAATGGCCCAAACACTTAAAAATATTTTCCTTTAATGCATCAACACTTAAAAAATACAAAAAAATCCAACTTACAACACCAAAACAAACACAAATTTAACCTAAAACACAAAAAAACACAAATTTAACCTAAAACACCCCCCAAGAAATCCCACAAATTTAACTTAAAACACTCCTTAAAAAACAAACCTAAAACTCGAATCCACTGAGAAAACAACTTTGATTGAGGAGAGGACCTACCACTTTGTTCTGAAGGAGGACATGAACGCGGCCCACCTCGAACTTCATCTCCCGGTCATCATAGTCAGTGTACATAGGGGAGCCGACTACGATGTCATCCAGGCCGTCGTTGTTGAAGTCCACGACGGCGAGGCAGTAGCCGAAGTAGGACCCCAGCTGGTACCCCGTGATGTTCTGAAGGGGGTGGAGTTCGTGGGTGTAGAGTGAGATCTGTCAGAGTCACAAGAGAGAGAGAAAGGTTAGCTTAGGTCTTTGGTGATTCAAGGGGGCGCTCGGTGTGAGGTTAGGTTAGGTTAGGTTAGGTTAGGTCTTTGGTGATTCAAGGGGGCGCTCGGTGTGAGGTTAGGTTAGGTTAGGTTTTTGGTGGTTCAAGGAGGGAGCTGGGTGTAAGGTAAGGTAAGGTAAGGTAAGGTAAGGTAAGGTAAGGTAAGGTAAGGTAAGGTTAGGTTAGGTTAGCTAAATAAAAACTCTGGATCGAAAGTAACATTAAAATCGGTGTTAATCGTCAAATAAGGATAAAAACCAGATAAAATAAAATAACCAAAACTTAACAGGTGATAAAAATAGGGTCTTGTTATCCTGTATAGTGAAGATGAAACTAAATATGGCGGCGAAACTGTCCTGAGACTCTACCGCTGGATACGAGAAACAGGGAGGAGGAGATTGAACCTACGAACCATTGAGAGAGAGAGAGAGAGAGAGAGAGAGAGAGAGAGAGAGAGAGAGAGAGAGAGAGAGAGAGAGACCCTTCAGTTGAATATGAAGAAGTCCTACATTTCACGCGGAGAGATATTACACTAGGTTATTATTTACGTGGTACCGTCCCTAGGCTCACGGGGAAAGACAGAAAAGTCCATTATTTACGTGGTACCGTCCCTAGCCACACGGGGAAAGCTGCTGCAGGTATCCGGGTTGGCGGAATGACCTCACTGGGTCTGGCTGGGGTCAGGGGAGGCCAACCGTAAATTGTAATCTGTAGGTCAATAAATATACGTGTCTGCAGCGGTCATAACAGCACAGGAGAGGCCGTATATCCCCGTAATGTCTCTTACCTCACACAGCGCATTCCTGAGCTCGTTCCAATACTGTTCGAAGTTTTTATAAGAAGTAAAATTATATACTTGTATTTTACGGTTTGTTCCAGTACTTTTTTTGCGTTTTTATATGAATTAAAAATACAAGGATTTATTTATCAACTGGTTCCTTTGTTTTTTTTGTACATTTTCTTTTTAATACAAAGAAAATGTATACTTTTATTTAAACTTTTGTTCTGATAATTATCTACTGTTTTTTATAAGAAGTAAAAATACAGATTTATTTCACGACCTGTTCCAATGTTTTTTTTTAACCCTTTTTATGGGAAGAAAAAATATTTATACAATAAATTCCTACATTTTGTTCAGTTTTTATAAGAATGAAAATTATAGACACAATTTATGGTGGAGTTCCAATAATATTTCTTTCTATAACAAAATTGACAGAAAATTATTTGATTATAAAATTTTCATTTCTTTATTTCCAGAATAATAGTTAAATAAGAGTAAATATCTCCCACCATCACTATCTCCCACCATCACTATCTCCCACCATCACTATCTCCCATAATCTCCCATTATCTCCAAACCACAGGTGAGAGATAATAACCTTTAACTACCTGTACCATAAGGGTCAAGATCCGTACCCACCGGTGCCTTGTACCTAGGTATGGCAGGAGGTCATTAGGGGTCACTAAACTCACGAGGGTCAAGAGGGGGGGGTTGTTTGAAATGGAATGGGGGCAATCTTTAGGGGTTATAATGGGCAATGAGAGAGAGAGAGAGAGAGAGAACGTCTCACCCCTCACCTGTGAAGTAATTAATATAATCACCTGAAGCTAATTAGCAGAATTATGTATCCTGAGTCATTAAAAACACCTGGGGATGTCCAGTGTCCTAAAGAGGGTGGGGGGTAGGGAGGCTTCATGACCTTAGTGAGAAGAAATGTCCCAAATTTCTTATTGGGTGTTACTACAGTGTGTTCTATAAGGAGTTAGACAATGGGCACATGTCTTAAGAGCGAGTCCCATGTCCTAAAGGAACACGAATGGCCTTGTCAGTGGCCCCTTGTCATAGAAAACGTGGGAGGGTTGAATGTCCTAACCTTGGCAGCTTCCTTGATCTGGGAATGATGTGTCAGAGTTAGATGTCTCATTTCCTATAGGGTAAGAATCTCATGTCCACAGAAAGAAGGGGATGTCCAAAAATAGGATCTCTCTCCTCTTGGACATTTCCTAAACCCAGAAAGCCATACATATCCCGTGTCCTGGTAAGATTGGGTATAGGGATGTCCTAATGAAATGCTAGAATGAAATGTGGATGTCCTATTTCTAGCATTATAAAAGTACTACTACCACCAGCACCACTACAGGCGAAAGGCGAGCAGACGAATGCCCACCTGTCGTCACATCCACATGAGGGTTGGGCAAAGGGGATCGCCAGGCAGTTATCGATTGCCTGTGGTAGTGAAGGGAGCGACCACCTCTACCCGCTAACGTGTTGCTGTGAGGTACCGTTAATTCCTCTTTTAACTCAAGTACCCCGGGTCGACCCCCCCCCCCCGCCTCACCAAGACCAGCTGTTTGAGAGAGTTCCTTGTGATGGTCTGATCTCAGCTGGCCACTTAGTCATCTGGGGGTTCTATGTACCACCTGGCTCCTCCTTAACCAGTTGGGAGAGGAGGAGGAGGAGGAGGAGGAGAATTATAACTTTTTATAATTAAGAAGACGAGAGTGCCTGTGGTAGGGTACGATGAAGGAGGAAGGGGCGGGGTAAGAATTTCAGAGAGGAGGAGGAAGTAGGAGGAGGAGGAGAAAGATAAGGAGGAAGGGGGGAAGGAAGAAGGAAGGAGGAGTTAAGCCAGGTCATTCTGTGTCCCCTCCTTCGTTCTGTCACCTGTCCTCTGATAACACCTGTACAACCTCCTCACCAACCATCTTTTTCCTCTCCCTCCTCTTCTCTCTCCTTCCCCTCCCTCATTCTGTCCCACTCACTTTCTCCCTTTCATCTCCCCGAGCCTCTACTCTCTTCCATCTGTCCTCCACCTAACATCCCCCCTTCCTCCATCCCTCTCCTCCCCAACCTCCCCTTCCCTCCATCCCCCCACTCTCCTCCCCAACCTCCCCTTCCTCCATCACCCCCCTCTCCTCCCCAACCTCCCCTTCCCTCCATCACCCCCTACTCTCCTCCCCCAACCTCCCCCTTCCCTCCATCACTCTCCTCCCCCCACCTCCCCTTCCTCCATCCCCCCACTCTCCTCCCCCTTCCCCCTTCCCTCCAACACCCCTCCACCACCTTAAGCCCCATAGGTGAGGTGACACGTTAAGGAGACCACCATAATAACACCTGGGCTCACCTGGGCTCACCTGGACTCACCTGGTTGAAGGCTAAGGTGAAAATGGTGGTAATTACCTACGTACACCTGTTTGATATCACCTGCTTCTCTTTACAAACACGTATGTAAATTTTCTCTCGGTGGTGTTATTACTTGATATCATGATGTGTTTAATATATTTTTGGGGGGTAATTTTTTTTATTTGTAATTCTAATTTTTTTCACATTATTATTTGTTTTATTATTACTATTAGCGAACATGTTAAAGTTATCACTATCATCATCATCCTCATCATCACCATTATCACCACCATCATCATCACTACCACCAATACCACCCTCATCATATCATCACCACCACCATCATCATACCATCACCACCATCTTCATCTCCACCATCATCATTAATCACCACCACCACCATCATCATCATCATCACCATCATATCATCACCACCACTATCACCACAATCACAACCATCACCATCTGCATTATCATCACCACCATCATCATCATCATCCTCACCACCATCATCATCATCATCATCATCACCATCATCATCATCGCCACCATTATCATCACCACCATCATCATCATCACCCCCATCATCATCATCATCACCACCATCATCATCACCACCATCTTCATCATCATCACCATCATCACCACCACCACCACCACCATCACCACCATCACTCACCATCATCGTCATCACCATCATCATCATATCATCACCACTACCATCACCATCTGCATCATCAAACCATCACCACCATCTTCATCACCTGCCATCTTAACATCATCATCACCATCACCATCACCACCATCACCACCATCATCATCATCACCATCATCATCATCATCACCACCATCTGCATCACCACCATCATCATCACCACCATCATCACCATCATCATCACCACCATCTTCATCACCACCATCATCATCACCACCATCATCATCTTCATCATCACCATCATCATCACCACCATCTTCATCAACACCACCATCATCATCACCACCACCATTACCATCACCACAATCACAACCATCACCATCTCCATCATCATACCATCACCACCATCTTCATCACCATCATCATCACCACCATCATCATCACCACCACCATTACCATCACCACCATCATTACCTTCATTACCATCACCACCATTATCACCATCACCACCATTACCATCATTACCACCACCATCATCATCACCAACATCATCACCACCATTACCATCACCACCATCACCACCATTACCATCATCACCATTACCATCACCACCATCATCACCACCACCACCATCATTACAACCACCATCATCACCACCAATCACCACCATCATCACCACCATCATCACCACCAATCACCACCACCATCTTTTTACCATCACAACCATCATCACCATCATCACCAACATCACCACTATCATCACCACCATTACCATCACCATTACCACCATCACCACCATCATCACCACCATTACCATCACAACTATCATCACCACCATCACCACCACCATCACCAATCACCACCACCATTACCATCACCGCCATCACCACCATCACCAACATCATAAGAACATAAGAAAATAAGGAGTCTGCAATAGGCCGGTTGGCCTGTGCATGGCAGCTCCTGTCGAGAGTTACTACCACTCTCTATCATCCATGAATCTATCCAGCCTCCTTTTGATCCAGCCTCCTTTTGAAACTTTCCAGCGTTCCAGCACTTACTACAAAGTTGCTAAGCTTGTTCCACTCGTCCACCACCCTATTTGTGAACCAGTTCCTTCTTATCTCCCTCCTAAACCTAGACTTATCCAACTTAAATCCGTTGCTACGAGTCCTATCCTGCTCGGATATTATAAGAACTTTATCTATATCACCTTTATTGATTCCTTTCACCCACTTAAATACTTCTATCATATCTCCCCGCACTCTTCGTCTTTCTAGGGAATGCAAGTTAAGTTTCTTTAACCTATCCTGATATGAAAGGTTTCTAAGACCCGGAATCATTTTCGTCATTCTTCGCTGCACCGACTCTAGTGAATTTATATCCATTCTATAATAAGGGCACCAGAACTGAACCGCATAATCGAGGTGCGGCCTGACTAGCGCAAGATATAGTTGCAATAAGACCTCTGCACTCTTATTACTTACACTTCTAGATATAAAACCCAATACTCTGTTTGCCTTACTTCAAACATTATTTTCTCTCAATATACAATCATTTTCCTCATTTTCTTCCCAACAATAATTTAATAAATTGTTTTCCGCTGATGAACACTGAACAAAGAACATTGAACAAAGAACAGTATTTATGTCTTGTTTGAACATTGAACACTGAACAGTATTTACGTCTTGTATGAACACTGACAAACACAGTACACAGGACCTTAGGCAGAGCTGTACAACCACTCGGCAATGTTACCAAAATAATAATATAAATAATAATAATAATAATAATAATAATAATAATAATAATAATAATAATAGTAATAATAATAATGATAATAATAATAAAAATAATAATAATAATAATAATAATAAATAATAATAATAATAATAATAATAATAATAATAAAAGAAATAATAATAATAATAATAATAAAATAAATAAAAAAAAAAAATAATAATAATAATAATAATAATAATAATAATAATAATAATAATAATAATAAAAACAATAATAATAATAATAATAATAATAATAATAATAATAATAATAATAATAATAATAAAAAATATAATAATAATAATAATAATAATAATAATAATAATAATAATAAATAATAATAATAATAATAATAATAATAATAATAATAATAATAATAATAATAATAATAACAATAATAATAATAATAATAATAATAATAATAATAATAATAATAATAACAATAATAATAATAAACTGTTTGTTGTCTTGAAGGAAACAAAAGTCATTGTCTTCAGCAAATATCAAAATCTGTTCTTAAAAACATAATTACTATAATAAAAGACGAAGAAAAAGAAGAAAAAAATTATGATTAAAACAATATGGATAAGACAAATTAATGACGGATAAGACAAATGCAATAAAATACAAAATAATAATTGCAAATAAGAATGAAAATATACACTGAAAGCTTCCCGTCAACATTGCAATCAAACACTTGCAACCAACAGTGCTACACATACAACATCCAGTCAGCCAGTGAAGCAACATTATTATTTTTTTTACAACATCGATGGCCACTACTACTACTACTGAACATCCAGTAAATTTGTGAGAGATAAAATAGGAGAAAAGAAAGAAAGAAATAACAACTGTGGACTTACAGAAGCAACACTTATCTACGGACAAGACACAAGACGCTGCTACACCGATAATGTCAAAGTAATGAAACAAGTCTCTGTAGGCGAGGAGCTGTGGGCGTCATCTTTCATTTGGTTACGCCTCCAGTTAGCAGCAGTGCCGGCGAACAACTGCCAGGGCGAGTCTTCATTCCGCCAGCCTCCAGTGAAGACCTTACCGTAGGAGGCGAAGACGAGAGAGATGGCGAGGAGGTACAGTAGAGAGATTAGGAACATGACAACACAAAATAGCTTGATTCTACGAGAGTATTTTTTTTTCCTTGCGGCGCCTCGCTCAAGATGCCAGCGACAAGACCTTACCGCAGGAGGCGAAGACGAAGGAGGTGGCGAGGAGCTAGAGAGAGAACATACCGGACAGCGCTGTGGGGAGAATTGTTTACACAGAGAGGCAACAACACAACACAGAGCGACACTTGGAGGTGCACAGGACGCTGACGGTTGGGGAGTCACTCTACCTTGCCCGTGCGGACGCCCTCTGAGTCGGGACCCTTGGGTACCCCGACGGCCACGTCCTCCCCAGGTTCACCGTCAAACTCGCCCAGGCCCATGGAGTAGGAGCCGTACATTGGGTGCATGGAGGGCTCCTTCCTCAGAGTGGAAACAGAGTACCCTACTTGTTTCTCCTCCCTGAAGAGAAGACCCGTCTCCTCAAACCAATCCTGCCAGGTGTGGATGGCCCCAGGCTCCTCACTTCTCCGACCCACGAACCTTTCTGAGGGTGGCTGCTCCCATACTGGCCTCTCCTCCTCCTGCTGGTGCTGCTCCTGAAGGTACTACATCGTCAACAAGGTCATGGCTTTAAAACTGACAAGCCTTCACCTTCCTGACTCTGGTTAACCTCTGACAACCTGTTCTGCTGCTTATTGGAGTCACTCTGTTCACACACACACACACACACACACACACACACACACACACACACACACACACACACACACACACACACAGTATAAGTCGTCAAAAACAGAGAAGCGAAATGTATAATATGTCTTAATGGTAATTGTAAATATCTCTTGGTAAAACAGACATACATCTCTTGGTAAAACAGACATACATCTCTTGGTAAAACAGACATACATCTCTTGGTAAAACAGACATACATCTCTTGGTAAAACAGACATACATCTCTTGGTAAAACAGACATACATCTCGTTAACATAGTTATCTGTAAACTAAATATTCTCCAGGTTAACGATACACTTCCTCCAATACTGCTGCTGCCTCGTGGTGCAAGACCTCTTATACACAGTAACAGGTCACATGCTAATACACCCACTAGCATTATCTGTATAGTCTCCACATTTAATACACTTGAGAATATCATCTTCACATACATTACAGTGATAACAAATATATACTCAAGTGCTACACGATATACGCATGATGCAAGTTGTAAGTGTCTTATATTCTTAAAAGTTGTAAGTACATTGATGCCCTCACTCACTTGAGAATGATACACTGATGTGGTACTATATGGTTGGCACTTCACAGAGATAACCTCAACTTTGGTACCTTCATAAAGTATAAACAATGGTACTAGAACATACCGTGAGGGCATTAGTGGGCATACAATGATTAACTTGGGGCATTCAGGCATAGAGTCTTGTAAATATTATGTATATGTGTGGATTTGACAACACCAATATTCGAGCGACGAGGAAGTCTTTATTCCCTCATTCTGTAGTGAACATGCTTGTCAGGAGCTCAATTGTGTGTGTGTGTGTGTGTGTGTGTGTGTGTGTGTGTGTGTGTGTGTGTGTGTGTGTAGATCTAGGTGAGGAGGGGAAGGAGTTTTTTAGGGGGAGAGTTCAGGGACCCTAAGTAAAGTTTCTGGGCTTGTGGGACAAAGTTTAGAGCTGACACAGTATTTGGGGCTTATGGGGCAAATTTAACCCTGACAGTATCTGGGCTTGTGGGGCAGTTTAAGCTCTGACACATTATTTGGGGCTTGTGGGCAAAGTTTAGAGCCTGACACATTATTTGGGGCTTTGGGGCAAGTTTAGAGCCTGACACATTATTTGGGGCTTGTGGGGCAAGTTTAAGCCCTGACTATTTGGGGCTTGGGGGCAAATTTAGAGCTCTGACACATTTTGGGGCTTGTGGGAAAGTTTAAGCCCTGACACATTATTTGGGGCTTGTGGGGCAAAGTTTAGAGCCCTGACACAGTATTTGGGGCTTGTGGGGCAAAGTTTAGAGCCCTGACACATTATTTTGGGGCAAGTTTGAAGCCCTGACACATTATTTGGGCTTTGGGGCAAAGTTTAAACTGACACAGTATCTGGGGCTTGTGGGGCAAAGTTTAGAGCTCTGACACAGTATTTGGGGCTTGTGGGGCAAGTTTAAGCCCTGACATTGGGCTTTGGGACAAAGTTTAGAGCTCTGACACAGTATTTGGGGCTTATGGGCAAAGTTTAGAACTCTGACACAGTATTTGGGGCTTGAAGGCAAAGTTTAGAGCTCTGACACAGTATTTGGGGCTTGTGGGGCAAGTTTAGAGCCCTGATGATTTACTCTTTGGAATCACACCCTGAGAAGCAGGAACAACCCCTGACAACCTACGAACTCCAAGATCCGTCAAAAGCAGAAGTTTCCAATAGGCAGCAGAAGCAGGTATCACTCAGCAGGAATGGGAGGAGAAAGTAGGGAGAAGATAGGGAGAGGAATGGAAGGACAGCAGGGGAGGGGGTATGATAAGGATTAAGGATAGATAAAGAGAAATAGAATAAACGTAGGAATAAACAAAGGGTTGATAGGAAGCGAGGGTGGGGGGTAGAGTCGGGGTTAAGGATGGAAGGAACCGAAGGATAGACATCAAAACAAAGGAAGGGCAAAGGATAAAAGGAAAGATTAGGATAGACCAGGAGAGGGATAAAAACAGATGTGAAGGATAGATAATAAAGGAAAGGATAGGAAATAGGTAGAGGGCCAGACCTTAACCTCTCCTACCAGGGTTCCAACACTACGCCAACACAGACTTACTTCACCTCACGTCAATTAAATGCTTTTAAAAACACGAACCTATCTAATTAATACAAAAAATCAATATTTTTTTATTTTTATTTATCTTTGAAAATTAAGATAAAATCTATTAAAACACGAAGAAAAAATAAACCAGAAGATGAGTTTTAATGAATGTTAAAAATGGATGTTTTTTTGGATGAATTAAATATACAAGTGAATAAATAATCCAAATTATACAAAAAATAATTAATAATCTAAACTAAAATAGGAAAAAAAGATAACTTATTAAACTATAGTGAAATTATTAAAAAAAATAGAGGTTGTCCACTGTTTGCTCTGACAGTTTGTGTTTTGTTAACTTAGTAAATGAAAATATAATAATGTCATAACAAATTAACAAACACTCCAGGTATGTCACTACAACAGGTAAACAACAACAACAGGTGTACGTTAATTAGTTTAGAGATTACAACAACAACAACAACAACAACATCATTAGACATGCTTACTAAAAATAATAATCACCATTACACCAACTACTTTCATTAGTCCACTACTTACAAATGACATTAAAGTTAAGTAATGTCTACCTGCCAACGTTAAGTGAATTGTAAGTACAGGTGAGAGGGGGGGGGTACCTTAACAAGCATACACTAATGATATGGTATTTATGCACCTTTATTACTTAATTACACCACCTGGGGACGCCTCTCACTATGCTTAAAGGAGCCTAAGTTTAAGTTTCTTCTCTTAAGTGATGTAAGTAAAATGAGGCTTACTTTATAATACTTAGATGGTGGTGCTGATACTTATAAAATATACCTATACTTATGGGTACTTATATGTTCTTGGTTTGCTTACTGTTTATTTACTTAAGAATAATTTCATGTTCTTCTCGTTACTTTTATGTAGTTAAGTGTACTCACATGAACTTAAAAATACTTACATGCACTTAATAATACTCACATGAACTTAAAAATACTTACATGAACTTAAAAATACTCACATGAACTTAAAAATACTTACATGAACTTAAAAATACTTACATGAACTTAAAAATACTTACATGAACTTAAAAATACTTACATGAACTTAAAAAGACTTACATGAATTTAATAATACTCACATGAACTTAAAAATACTTACATGAACTTAATACTCACAGAATAAAAATACTTAAAAAAAATACTCCATGAACTTAAAAAACTTACATGAACTTAAAAATACTTACATGAACTTAAAGACTTACATGAATTTAATACTCACATGAACTTAAAAATACTTACATAGACTTAATAATACTCCATGAACTTAAAAATACTTACATAGACTTAAAAATACTCATGAACTTAAAAATACTTACATGAACTTAAAATACTTACATGAACTTAAAAAGACTTACATGAATTTAATAACTTCACATGAACTTAAAAATACTTACATGAATTTAATAATACTCACATGAACTTAAAAATACTTACATGAACAATTAATCGGTGTAATTTATTTTTAATGAAGAAATATTGGAACGAAAATAATACTTTTTTTAAATAATTTATTTGTCATAAGTAAATTCTAGGTGGAGTGACATGCAAATAAGATACAGGTGTGGGATAAAACAAACCAATTAATTAGCATGAATTAGTTCAGGTGTAATTGAAGTATTTCCATTGCTTATAAATTCACTTATCACTTATCATTCTTACCTAACTAATTTAAGTACAATATAATATATCCCTTGCCTTACCTTTTACCTTGCGCCTTGCCGCTTACTTACCTAACCTTACTTACTTACCTTGTACCTTGCCTTAATGATTACTGTACATCATCATCTTATTACCTTACCTTGCCTTACCTTACCTTATCTTACATACTTACCTTACACCTCCACCTCTTTACCTTACCTTACCTTGCCTGCCTTGCTCTTACCTTACCTCACCTTACACTTACCTACCTTACCTTGCCTTGCCTTGCCTTGCCCTTACCTTATCTTACCTTACCTTACCTTACCTTACCTCCACCTCACCTTACCTTACCTTACTTACCTTGTACCTTACCTTACCTTGCCTTACCTTACTTATCTTTACCATACTTACCTTACCTCCACCTCACCTTACCTTACACCTTGCCTTGCCTTAATGATTACTGTACATCAAGACTCATCTTACCTTACCTTACCTTGCCTTACCTCATACCTTACTACCTTACCTTACCTTACCTTACATACCTTACCTTACCTTATCTTACCTTACATACCTTACTTACCTCACCTCACCTTACATACCTTACCTTACCTTGCCTTGCCTTGCCTTGCTGCCTTACCTCCTCCACCTTACATACCTTACCTTACCCTTTTGCCTTGCCCTTGCCTCTTACCTTGAAGCTAACGCTTACCTAATTTAACCTAATAATCCACTACGTTAACATTTACCTTAACAAGTCTGTAATTTCTATACCTGTATTTAAGACATTTTTAACAAGTTTATGTGTTAAATTTGTTAACTTACTTTGGTGTATGTTAATAACCCGAGGTCCTATCGTTATCATTAATCTGATTGTAACAACCTATTTAACCTAACCTAACCTAACCTAACCACAACCTAACCTAACAACCAAAACAAACCTAACCTAACCTATCAAAACCCTCTGTACTAATCAGTCTGCCATTTCATCTTCAATAATAATATACAGTACTTCAAGCACCATTACACCACCAACATCTACTACTACTGTACTATTACTACCATCATCACTACCACTAATACTACCACCATCACCTACAACCACCCAACACAACACCACCTCTTACCCACCTATCACTACTACCACATCCCCATCACACTTACAATCACATACATCCACCACCTCCCATCACCACCCACCACCATCACCCGCACTCACCACCACCTCCCATCACCACCTACCACCATCACCACCACCACCTCCCATCACCACCTACCACCATCACCACCACCTCCCCATCACCATCTCCCATCACTCACCAATATCACCACCACCACCTCCCCATCACCACCTACCACTATCACCACCACCACCTCCCCATCACCACCTACCACTATCACCACCACCACCTACCACCATCACCACCTACCACCATCACCACCATCACCTCACCTTGCCGGTATAGTTAAGCCCCTTGGGAACACCGAGAGCCACGTCCTGTTGACCATCTCCTGAGAAGTCGCCGACGGCCACCGAGTATCCGAGGTACTGATCATCGTCACCAGCGGAGCCCTCCCACGTCATAGCATACTCATTCCTCGCCGTCAGACTCTGGGAGTGTATCTGGCCTGTGGCGACGAAGGAGAGAGAGAGAGATTAGAAAAAGGTGAAGTGGTGGATTTCTTCAGTGTTCCATGACAAAGAAAACGGGGTAGTTGGTAGTGGTTTTTTCCCTTTTTCGTCATAAAAAATGGGTAATTTGTCAAAACACTGAAAATGGTTTGTTTTTTCTTATATATATATATCGGGGTTTTTTCTCATTGTGGGAGGGAAAGGGAGAGGTGGGAGGGAAAGGGAGAGGGGGAATTTTTTTTATGTAATGGTCCATGCAATTTGATTATGTAAATAACTTTTTTTTTACACTAAGCAAAAATATACCATAATACTTTGAGTAAAATGAAAATAAACAAACAAGCAATGAAATTAATCTCTGTTGATAAAATCCAAAAATTACCATTGGAAATTTTTTAAATCTTATCTAGCCAAAATAAGAGGAAAATTTCAAGTAAAAAAATCTAAAAAAAAAAATGGACCAAAAACTGCAATCAAAATTATTCAAAAATTGCCATATAAATTTTATCTAAAAACTGGGCCAAAAATTTCGAGAAAAAAATTGAAAAAAAAAAACAATAAAGTTAAGGGAAGATATTGTTAAAATGGCGGACCTATGAATATTTTACATTTAATTTTCCAGGTAAGATTGTGTTAACTTAGTGGTTAAAATTCTGAGGTGTTGAAGACAGTTTGTGTGGTAGTTGACATTGAGGTTAATGTTGGTATGATGTGAACTGGTTATGAAATGGTATTATTTACCCTCTGAGTACTGTTTTAATCCCTTGAGTACTGTTCTTAACCCCCTGAGTACTGTTTTAACCCCCTGAGTACTGTTTTAATCCCTTGAGTACTGTTCTTAACCCCCTGAGTACTGTTTTAACTCCTTGAGTATTGTTTTAACTCCTTGAGTACTGTTTTAACCCCGTGAGTACTGTTTTAACCCATTGAGTACTCTTTTAACTTCTTGAGTACTGTTTTAACCCGCAATACTGTTTTAACCTCTTGAGTGCTGTTTTAACACCTTGAGTACTGTACTAACACTGAGTACGATCATTTTTACCCCCTGAGAACTGTCGTAACCCCTTGAGTGCTGTTTAAACCCTTTAGAGAGGTTTTAACTCCCTGAGTACTGTTTTAACCCCCTGAGTACTGTTTAAACCCTTGAGTACTGCCCTAACACTGAGTACGATAATTTTTACCCTTTGAGTGCTGTTTTAACCCCTTGAGTACGATGATTTTAACGTCTTGACTTGAACAGTATGTCTAAAACCTCGTCCTCAAGGGGTTAAACCATCGTCAAGAGGTTAAACCATCGTCCTTAACGGGTTAAACCATCATCCTCAAGGGGTTAAACCATCATCCTCAAGGGGTTAAACCATCATCCTCAAGGGGTTAAACCATCATCCTCAAGGGGTTAAACCAACATCATCAAGGAGTTAAACCACCATCCTCAAGGGGTTAAACCATCATCCTCAAGGGGTTAAACCACCATCCTCAAGGGGTTAACATACCATCTTCAAGGGGATAAACCATTGTCTTCAAGGGGTTAAACCATCGTCCCCTGGCGTTAAACCATCAACTCATGGGGATTAAACCATCAACGGGTTAAACCATCATCCTCAAGGGGTTAAACCATCATCCTTCAAGGGGTTAAACCATCATCCTCAAGGGGTTAAACCATCATCCTCAAGGGGTTAAACGACAAAAGGATTAAACCACCATCTCAAGGGGTTAAACCATCATCCTCAAGGGGTTAAACCACCATCCTCAAGGGTTAAATACCATCTTCAAGGGGATAAACCATCCTCAAGGAGTTAAACCACCATCCTCAAGGGTTAAACTACCATCTTCAAGGGGTTAAACCATCCTCAAGGAGTTAAACCACCATCCTCAAGGGTTAAACTACCATCTTCAAGGGGTTAAACCAACATCCTCAAGGAGTTAAACCACCACCTTCAAGGGGTTAAACCGTCATCCTCAAGGGGTTAAACCACCATCCTCAAGAAGTTAAACCACCATCCTAAAGGGGTTAAACCATCATCTTCATAAAGGTTTACTAACACCCCCAGTCCTTAAACCATAAACCAACATACCACCATCAAATGACCACATATAAACCATCACATTAAACCACCCCACCCTCTATAAACCCACACACACACGGGTTTAACACATCCTTACCTGAAAAATAAATCAAATTAAACCAGTATCATTTACCCTTCACCTACAACACCTTCCCTTAATTAACGTGAGCTATTAATATTTCTTTAGTGTTATATTTCTACAGTGTTAAGTAACTCTCTCTTTCGCAACCCGTCTACATAAAGATAGTAATTTAGAAGAGATTAAATCCGTGTTACAGAATTAATCTACTGTACCGACTTGTTATTCTCAAGAGTCATTACTGTATTTCTAAATAATTACTATGTATCCAGGTGTATAGGTTAGCTATTAAAATTACCTGGTATTTATTCAGTGGTAAATTCTACGAGTTAAATGCTAAGAATTAACGTTGTATTATCCTTAATAACTACTAATTAATTACCCATAAATGGTGAAGAATTTTAATGTGTTTTAAGCTAAGGAATTCTCAGAGATTCTTCGTATTTTTTTCACTGAAGACAAAAAGAATGCGATTAACTGTCTCAATTTTTACCTTATCATTGTATTTCATTAATTACTTTCTCATAACACTACGTCATTTTTTTTAACAGCAAAGTAGAATGAAAAATTATTAATCATTTAATTTATGATACAAAGATGGCGGTGAAAATGGCCCGAGACTTGATTAGCTGTGTTTTTTTGTCCCTCAGAGTTAAAGTGAGAAAAATATTAATGGTGAACCTCTGTTAACCCGGAACTAATTTCTTCATCAAAATTTAATCCCAGTGTAATGTTGACGTATGCCTCTACCTCTCACAGCTACCATGTTATTATTATTATTATTATTATTATTACAGCTACAGGACGTATTATCAACAGCTGTAGCTCTGCCAGTCTGCGTCTGTAAATTAATATACTGTAGGTGATGACAGCCCAAGGTGTACACAGGACCAGCAGTGCAGCAGTGTCGTGCCTTAAGGGTGGCCGCGGCGCCTCAGCCAAAATAATAACAAAACAAGCGCTCAGTCCTACACTTAATTGATAATTTATGATGAAAATTAACTAAGAGTAAAATAAATGATCTATAAAAGCCATTAAGAGGAATTAACGCCGAAGGAATGACTTGCTGCAGTGCTTCAAGACGGTGTACCGAGGACCACCTGGGCGACGTCACGTTAATGTACTGCTAGTGGCTATTAATGAGGTGATTAACGTCACTCAGGTGGCCCCGAAAAACTTACTGGGGGTCCCCGCTGCTCACCGTATTAACCAAAACGGAATATAATTAACCTTCCAGACTGTGGCTTAAGGAACGTAACCACAAACCCTTAAGAGACCCCGACGCCCGCTGAGCACTGTCAAGATGGCGGCAGTGGGCGTGGGTGTTAGTGGCGGGAGCTGAGCGAGGAAGATTATTTCCCCCAGTAAGGAGTTGTGAGGAAGACAGAGTGAGAAGGAGGAAGTGTGGCGTGTGCTGCTATATAAAAAATAATAATGGTGTAAGAGGGCCAGGTATTTCCCCTCGTCAGGAGCAGCCATGTTACCTTTGAGAGGCGCCATCCATGCCTGGCCTGAAACAGTAAACAACACTGAGTTTGGCTGCACACCCAGACGGCAACACCGGCCACAGGTGCCAAACACACATCATATTAATTTAATAAACAGATGCACAAGTTTAGGGGATGGATGGATGGATGGATGGATGGTCTAACAAGGGATAGATCTTTTAGTTGATAAATATATGCAAAAGGTTGGTAAACAGATAGAGGAATTAATGGACAAAAATAAATAAACTGTCGACTGCACCTCACGTCAACATTAGTCAACAAACATTATTTCTTTTTGTTACTTTCAAACTGATTAATAAAAACATTAACTCGATGACCTATAAGATGAACTGATAAACAGACGAGAATATGACAGTAAAGGTGAATAAATTGATACATTTACTTGGGAATCAACACAAACTGCACCTCAAGTCGGCAACACTACACACGGTTACCATAAGAACAACCTCCACCATTTTACATTAACAAAAGACAACAGCTGGTGACGTGATAAATGAAGTGACTGACAGACTAACTTCATTGACAATAATTCAAATAAAGTATAAAATATATCAAAGAACAAGAGTCAAATTTATCAATATACTGTACAAGAACATAACCCGCATACGGCAACACTCGGTGAGGTTGCCATTTACACCAGCTTATTAAATTCTTCGTATAAGACCATACTTTACCTGACCTGACCAAGCTGGTACATACAGTATACAGACTGGTACATACACAGACTGGTACATACACAGACTGGTACATACACATACTAGTACATCCACAGACTGGCATATACACATACTGGTACATACATAGACTGATACATACACAGACTGATACATACACAGACAGACATACACAGACTGATACATACACAGACTGGTACCTTTACAGACTGTTTTATACACAGACATTTTTACAGACTGACACATACACAGACTGGTACATACACAGACTGATACATACAGACTGGTACATACACAGACTGGTACATACACAGACTGATGTACACAGACTGGTGCATACACAACTGGTACAGTATACAGACTGGTACATACACAGACTGGTACATACACAGACTGGTACATACACATACTAGTACATCCACAGACTGGCATATACACATACTGGTACATACATAGACTGATACATACACAGACTGATACATAATACAGAGAATACACACTACATAGAATACATAATGATACAGTTTATGAAGAATTCTGAAAATTTATAAACAAGGAAACAATACCAATAAAAAGTACAGAGCGAGATATATAGTACATAAAGCAAGATACACACACACACACACACACACTACTACTACTACTTTGCTGTCACTCGGAATCGAGTATGACGATCATCCAGTTCTTAAGGATGTCACCTTCGTTGGTAAGTTCTGACGTGACTAAAGAGGCCGATACGGGACCGGCAGGGTCATCCACAGAAGTGGCAGGTGTGGAAGACTAAGTCTAGTGCGGAAGGGGCGGCGGCAGCGTCTTTCCGGCGCTGGCGCTTGTCTGCCTCAGTATATAGTCGGGCTAACTCGAGAGTATCAACACCTCATGTGGTGATCCTCCAAACGCTACAGTGTGGAGTAATCGTCTCCCAGGTGAGGGGGTCGATTTGGCACTTTCTCAGCATTGTCTTAAGACTATTCTTATACCTTTTCAGTTGCCCACCGGCGTTACATTTACCAAGAGTTAGGTGACTGAAAAGTAGCTGCTTTGGCAGTCTACTGTCGTCCATGCAGGTAACATGGCCAGTTTAACGTAGTTGTTCATGGATAATGGTAGCCTCGATGCTCCTACAGTTGGTGTCAGCGAGAATACTGGCATTTGTTCTCCTGTCTTCCCAGAGAACTCGGAGGATGGAACGTAGACTACGTTGGTGAAAGCTTTCAAGTGCCTTGAGGTGCCTCCTGTATGTGACCCATTTCTCACTGCCATACAGCAGAGTGGGGAGGACCACTGCTCGATATACATGCAACTTTGTAGATAATTTCAGCTCCCTACAGCTGAAGACACGGGTACAGAGTCTGCTAAAGGCTTAAAATGCACATCTGATCCGATGCTGAATCTCTTCATCGATGTCCGTGATGGTGGACAGGTGGGAACCAAGGTACTGGAAGTTGGTAACATTAGAGAGTGTAGTACCGTTAAGCTGGATGGATGGTGGAGGTGGGGGTGAGCCAGGGGCAAGCTGAAGGGGAATCCGAGTCCTACGTACATTCACCTCAAGACTGAAGTGTGCCTACACATCTGTGTAGGTGTTCAGGATCTCCTGTAGGTCGCGGTCAGTGTGAGAGACGAGTGTGAGGTCGTCTGCATACTGAAGTTCAGTGATGGAAGTGGCAGACACCTTTGTTCCTGCCTGGAGTCGCCTTATGTTGAAAAGACCCTTCATCTGGTACTAGATGTCCATCCCGGCAGCTAAATTGGCATTGGCACGAGTAAGGAAGGCAGCCAAGAAAATGGAAAAGAGAGTTGGTGCCAGTACACATCCTTGTTTTACCCCCGTTTGGGGAAGAACTCAGACTGGGTGCCATTGTGCAGGACACTGCCGTTCATGCCATCGTGGAGTTGTGTCACAATGGCGACGAATATTGGTGGGCAGCCAAAATGACTGAGAGTCCACCAGAGGGCTTCCCTGTTGGCAGAGTCGAAGGCATTGGTTTGGTCAATGAATGCCATGTACAAGGCACGATGCTGTTCTCTGCATTTTCCAGTATCTGGTGGGCAGCAAAGATCATGTCAGTGGTGCAATGTGATGGTCTAAAGCCTCATTGAGAATCTGAGAGGAAGTTTTCCGCCTCAGGAAGAAGTCTGTCTTGGAGGACTCAGGCGATAATCTTGTCAGCAATGATAGCAGCGAGATCCTGCAGTAGTTGACACAGTCTGACAGGTCTCACTTAGTCTTATAAATATTGATGATTGAGGCGTATATAAGAGCTTGGGGGATTCCTTCCTTCTCCCATATATTCTCCAGGAGAGAGTGGAGACGGCTGGTAAGCAGATGTCCTCCTGTTTTATACACCTTTGTTGGGATTCCATCAGGCTCTGTGGCTTTGTTATATTTCATCTGGCCGATTGTCTCCTTGCAGGTTTTTGTAATGACAGCTTTGATCCCATTCGGCACTGGGATTTTTGTTGTTTGTTGTTGAGTTGTTTATCAGCCCGTCATTAAGCTGCTCTCTGAAAGCATGTGCTACCACTGGATCCTCCAGAAGCTTAGTGTTAAAACCTCTTCTGGAGGCGTATTCCCTTCATCATTTTGGGGCGATATGAAGTGAGAGCTTGGCTCTGACGAGTCGATGATCAGTGTTGCAGTGGTCTAAGCCACGCATGGCTCGGGTGATGAGGACATCTCGGCGATCTCTTTCTCTGTTTGGATCGTGGGTGTTGCCACGAACCCTTGAACTTGTCGGCCTGCCTAAACAAGGTGTTGGTGATAGTGAGGTTGTGTTCAGCATACTTGCTGAGGAGGAGTAGGCATTTGGGATTACACTGGCCAATTCCATTTCTCCCTATGGTTCCCTGCCAAATGTCAGCATCTGTGCCAACTCAGGCATTGAAGTCACCTAGGAGCACAATCTTATCTTCTCTAGGGATAGAGGTTAGCACTCTGTCGAGATCGGCATAAAAGGCCTCCTTGATGTTATCCTCTGCATCCAGTGTTGGGGCATATGCACTGATGAAGGCATGGAGTGAATGATTCAGTGGGACTCGGAGTGTCATAAGGTGTTCGTTGAGCCCAACAGGCATATCTGTTCGCCTATGTAGAATAGATTGACGAACGGCAAAGCCAACTCCATAAATGCAGTTTCTCTCCACAGCAGGCTTACCCTTCCAGAAGAAGGTATAGCCAGACCCCCATTCTGTGAGTTGACCCTTATCTGGGAGCTGGGACTCGTCAATGGCTGCTTGTCGATGTTATACCTAGTCAGCTCTTTTGCCACAAGGACAGTTCTTCTTTCATGACGCTCATTTCTGCCAGTATCCAGAAGGGTCCTGACATTCCATGCAGCGACCATAAGAGGTTGTATAGTTTGTTTTTACTTTGACTGTGATTGTGATCATGTTTTAACATAAGGATGACCTTACTGGGCGCGGTTGCCCAGTCAGGTTTTTTTTTTTTAGGCAGGTGTATGTTTAGGGCACCTTTTCTAGCCCACTCCCCATGTGACTCCTGGTAAGGGCTGCTCAGTCACAAAGACAGGATTGGATTGCACTGCTGCCCAGATCCCATTGTATGAACGACCATCTTATCTATGCCGCCTATGTGCAGATTTGTGACTAGAGACTCCCGGCAGTCATCTCTGCCTGTCTCTGTCGCCATTCGTCCATCACCATAGGACTTGGGGGTATAAGGGTTTTGATGACGATGAGGAGTATGATGAGCTGGATGATGGCTGCGTGTGAGTTGATTTATGTGGTGAGGCAGGAGCGCAGACTGCAACCACACATCTTGGTTTATTTTCCTGATCCAGTGGTGTTGCAACGACTGGGGAGAAGGAGAGTTACAAAGGACTGCGCGATAGCTCCAGTTTGTTGGGTTTCGCCTTAGTAGCCTGTCCACCAGGCATTGCCTCGTCCACCGGGTGTAGTCGTTGTTTTCATGGTGGTCACTCTTCTGCCTACACTGTTGGGGTCTTGTTGGAGCTCTGTAAGCATGTCTGCTCGATGCGGGGCTCCACCGGAGATTTTTCTGTTCGGGGTTTACTCCTGCAGCCTTATACCTACGAAGGTTAATCCACACAAACAAACACAGTCTCTGGTTTAAGACATACACATACATACATTCATACACACACACACACGAGAGAGTGTTTGTAATCATATAAGTAAGTAGCGTAACAGGATAAAGGTGACTCAAGTTTAACTCGTTAATTAACACTGTCCACTTTTCAAATCATCATCATCATCATCATCATCATCATCACACATCATCATCACAGTGAGGGATGAAGGGAGTGTGGGAGGAGGAGGAAGATGGTGGAGGGGAGGTGAGGAGGAGAAAAAGAAGGGGTAAAAGGAAGAGGAGGAGAAAGAGGGGGAGGGGAAGAATAGGAGGAGGAGGGGGTAGAAGGGAGCATACTAGGAGGGGTAGGAGGAGGAGGGAGGAGAAAGGAGGAAGAAAGGAGGAGGGGAGGAAATGGGGAAGAAGAGGGGAAAGAGGGGGGAGGAGGAGGAGAGGGAGGATATAGCGTCTTAACTCTGGTTTGTTTATCCCCGGCTAACTTGTTTACTCAAGGCTGCTGTGATAATGGTCCCTGAATCACGGTAGAGGAGGAGGAAGAGGGGGGAGGAAGAGGGGAGGAAGAGAGGAAGAGGGGAGGAGGAAGAGGGGAGGAGGAGGAGGAAGAGGGGGGAGGAAGAGGAGGAGAGGAGGGAGGAGGAGAGGAGGAGGAGGGGGAAGAGGGGAGGGTGGATAATGGTCTCTGAATCACGGTAGAGGAGGAGGAAGATGGGGGGGAGGAGAGGGAGGAAGAGGGGAGGGAGAGGGAGGAGGAGGAGGAGGAGGGGAAGAGGGGAGGTGTGATAATGGCCTCTTGAATCACGGTAGAGGAGGAGACGGGGGGAGGAAGAGGGAGAGGGAGGAGGGAGGGGAGGAGGAGAGAGAGGAGGGGGAGAGGAGGGGGGGAGGGAGGAGGAGAGGGAGGAGGAGGAGGGGAGGAGAGGGGAGGAGGAGGAGCAGGGAGGTGTTGATGGAAGGAGGAGAGAAGGAGGGTTGTTAGGGGGAGGAGGAGGGGGTGATGGAGAGGGGAGGAGAATCAGGAGGGAGTTTCTCTTTCTTCCAATTTTCACTCTCCTCCGACCTCAGAATGTTTATAATCTTGTTGTTCGTTTGACATAGTGTGCTGCCATTGACGAGGCCCGGATGACGAAGGTGAAGACGAGGGGGAGGGAGGAGACGAGGGGAGGGGAGGGGAGGAGGGAGACGAGGGGAGGGAGGGAGAGGAGGAGACGAGGGGAAAGGAGGGAGGAGAGGGACAGAGGGGAGGAGAGAGGATATAGGGGTAGAAAAGGGAGAGGGAAGGGAGGAGGGAGAGAAGGGAAGGAGGAGAGAAGGAAGAAAGGAGCGGGGAGGGGAGGAGATGATTGAGGGGAGGGAGAGCAGAGGGGAAGAGAAGGGGAGGAAAGGGAGGAGGGACAGAGAGGACAGTAGAAAGGAGGAGAGAAAGGGAGAGGAGGAGAAGAAGGGAGGATGAAGGCAGAGAAATAGAGTAGACAGGGAAGGAGAAAGAGAGACAGGAGAAGGTGAGAAGGAGGAGGCTGGGGGAGAGAGAGAAGGAGGATGAGAAGAAGAGAGGGGTGGAGGGGGGAGGAGGTACTATGGTTCATCTAATGGGGGTAGAGGTGTGTGTGTGTGTGTGTGTGTGTGTGTGTGTGTGTGTGTGTGTGGTAGCTACCTGGTCTAGATAAATAGATTGACAAAAGACAGAGAGAGAGAGAGAGAGAGCGAGAGAGAGAGAGGAGAGCGAGAGCGAGAGCGAGAGAGAGAGAGAGAGAGAGAGAGAGAGAGAGAGAGAGAGATAGATCACAATATAGCTGCCTCTCTACAACAACCACTATTCCATCAACTCCAACATCACCCCACTGACAAATACATAAACGCTGACAGGGGGGTGTTGTGTGTGAGGGGAGGGGAGGGGAGGAGGGGGGGAGAGAGGGAGAGGAGGGAGAGGAAGAGGGGGGGGTAAGGGGGTGGAGAGGGAGGGGTGGGGGGGGCAGGTTGGGGAAAACAACGACAACAACCATACATTTCCCAAAAAGTTACCAAATCTCAAAAGCAGTCCATTACCACCCCCGATCTACACGGCCAGGCAATAGACAACCTCCCTAGACCAGCATCCGCCAGTAGGGTCGGCGGAATATGAAATAAGGCCTTTAAACACCATGTATGGGAAAGGGTAGGCTGTCTAGTGCCTGTACCGGCAGACAATAACTAACCCATGACACAACCCTAACACACTATTAGCTTAGCTAGGCGGTCAGCCCGCTCTCTTACCTCCTCCAAACTTCTTCAATTTCTGAACTATAACTCTTCCTCCCCACCTTAATCTTCCTTCACCTTCTATCTCTACAAAAAATGAGGTGGGGAGGGGGGAGAGGAAGGGGAAGAGGGGGGTGGAGAGGTAAGGGTGGGGAGGGGTGGAGGAAGGGTGAAGAGGTGGGTGGAGAGGTAGGGGTGAAGAGGTGGTGGAGAGGTAAGGGTGAAGAGGGAGGTGGAGAGGTAAGGGTGAAGAGGAGGGTGAGGTAAGGTGAAGATGGGTGGGTGGAGAGGTAAGGGAAGAGGGGGGTGGGGAGAGGAGGTGAAGAGGGGAGGTGAGAGGTAAGGTGAAGATGGGTGGGTGGAGAGGGGATGAAGAGGGGTGGGAGAGGTAAGAAGAGGGGTGGTGGAGAGGGTGAAGAGGGGGGTGGAGAGAGGGTGAAGAGGGGTGGGGGTGAGAGGTAGGAAGGGGGAGGTGGAGAAGTAAGGGGTGAAGAGGGGAGGGTGGAGAGGTAGGTGTGAAGATGGGTGGGGTAGAGGTAAGGGTGAAGAGGGGGTGGAGGAGGTAAGGGTGAAGAGGGGGGTGGAGAGGTAAAGAAGATGGGTGGGAGAGGTAAGGGTGAAGAGGGGTGGTGGAGGTAAGGGTGAAGAGGTGGGGTGGGAGAGGTAAGGGTGAAGAGGGGTGGGGTGGAGAGGTAAGGTGAAGATGGGTGGGTGGAGAGGTGGTGAAGAGGTGGGTGGAGAGGTAGGGTGAAGAGGGAGGGTGTGAGGGGAGGTAAGGTGAAGAGGTGGTGGAGAGGTAAGGGGAAGATGGGTGGGTGGGAGGTAAGGTGAAGAGGGGTGGGTGGAGAGGTAAGGTGGAAGAGGGGAGGGGTGGGAGGGAGGTGAAGAGGGGTGGGGTGGGATGGTGAAGAGGGTGGGTGGAGAGGTAAGGTGAAGAGGGGTGGAGAGGTAAGGGTGAAGAGGAGGGTGGAGAGGTAAGGTGAAGATGGGGTGGTGAGAGGAGAAGAGGGGTGGGTGGAGAAGGTGGAAGAGGTGGGTGGAGAGGTAAGGGGAAGAGGGTGGGGTGGAGAGGTAAGGGAAGAGGGGTGGGGTGGAGAGGTAAGGGTGAAGAGGGGTGGGTGGAGAGGCAAGGGTGAAGAGGGTGGGGTGGAGAGGTGGGAAGAGGGGTGGGGTGGAGAGGTATGTAAGAAGGGGTGGGTGGAGTGGAGGAAGAGGGAGGGAGAAAGAGAGGGTGGTACTTGAACCACACATCTTACACACACACACACACACACACACACACACACACACACGGAAGGACTACAAGCATCTCTGTGTACGGCCTTAAGCAATCATTGAGTGAGGGTGAGCGGGGTGAGAGGTCAACACCCCCTGTAGCACCAGGTTCGACCCCGCCTGATATAATTATAGGTGGTCGATAATCCCATTGTGGTCAGGAGAATTATATATGTGACTTTTTCCTCTGCACCAAATCTGAAAGCAGGAGGGGGAGAAGAAGGGGAAGGAGGGAGAGAGAGGAAGGGGGAAGAGGGGGAGGAAAGGGAGAGGGGAGGAAGGGAGAGAGGGGAGGACAGGGAGAGGAGGAGGAAGGGGAAGAGAGGGGGAGGAGAGGAAGGGGGAAGAGAGGGGGGAGGAGGAGAGAGGAGGAAGGGGAAGAGAGGGGAGGACAGGGAGAGGGGAGGGAGGAGAGGAGGAGGAGGGGAAGAGGGGAGGGAGGGAGGAGGAGAGGACAGGGGGAGGGGAGGAAAGGAGGATGGGGAGGAGGAAGGGAGGAGGGAGGGGAGGAAAGGGAGACGAGAGAGGGAATAGAGTTGAGGGAGGAGGGGGAAGGGATGAGAAGGGGGTATGGCACCCCACCCTTCCCCTTTACACCTCCTTCCTGTTTCACATATCCCCATCCCTATATCTCACCCCCCTCAGTGTGGGTGGGGGGAGGTGGTGTAGGAGGGGGTAGGAGATGGGGGTAGGGAGGTGTAGGGTGGGGGTAGGAGGTGGTGGGGTAGGAGGGTGGGGGTAGGAGGTGGGGGGTATGTGTGGGTGTTGGGGTGTGGGGAATGGGAGGGTAGAGGGATAAGGAGGTGGGTTGGGGATAACCTAACCTAACCTAACCATACCTTTACACATAACTTGACTCTCTCTCTCTACCTTTAACAAAATATACACAAACAAACACACAAAAAAATCAACAGGATAACACCAACACTTATAAAAAAAACAGAGGATTAACAAACATTTAAGTACATTACAATATTATAAGTTACTTCACGATACTTACTACGATCCTTCTATAATGGCACAAAATCACATTAAATATACACAAGCTATTATACAGGAATATTAGGTATGGTATGTATGTATGTATGTATGTATGTATGTATGTATATATATGTATGCATGTATGTAAGTTTGTAAGTTTGTATGTATATATGTATTGGTAGTATGTATGTATGTATGTATGTATGTATGTATGCATGCATGATGTAGGTGCTTGTTTGCAAGTGTATGCAATGTAGGTCAAGTGAACAACCATAACGCTCACCCTGCCAGTAGAAGGCCAGGCGCTCCTATGAACATCCTCTCCCGTCCCATGAGAGAGAGAACAATAACAACATTAATAACAACAACAACAACAAATAAATAACAACAAATAATAAAAACAACAACAACAACAACCATACAACAATAACAACATTAATAACAACAACAACAACAACAAC
>NW_024748876.1:0-17003 GCF_018991925.1 Homarus americanus
TACAACAATTCACAGGAAGCCACATCACAAATGGATGGCTTTCCTTTATACTGATTCACAGCTTCCATAATGAAGAGGCCCGTCTCACAGTGGCTCCTGCCAAGAACTGAGAAATCAGATCACGAAAACGGGTGGTCATGTTGGTGGGCGTGGTTACGGATAGATGAATGTGGTGGTTGTGTGATTAACTGGCCTGTTCGGACGGAACGGCCCAAGTGCTCATAGATGCGAGTTATCAAATGTCGTTTTGTTTTACCTATATGTGCTGCTCTATAGCTAGCACACGTAAATTGATAAACAATGAGGATTACAGGTGTGTGTGTATGGTGTCTTTAATTTTAATGATTTTTTTAATTGAAATCTGGGTTTTGAAGATTAGTCTAAGAGAAATTTGAGGATATAATTCATTGAAAAGTTTCTTAAGTTTGTTTCTAAGGGTGAAACTGAGTGGGCCTGTGTACGGAATGGTGAAATGGATTGAATATTTTGGAACGTTGTGGATTTGGGGCTGTGTGGGACTAAAAATCCTATTAAGGGTTTTGCCTATTGTCAGGGCTGTAACGAGCAGGGTGGAAGCCTGCCCCTTATTTGCTTGTTCGCGTCCCCCACTTGGAGGGGGGGGGGAGGGGAAGACGGAGGTGAGAACGTCACTGCCGCCTCGACACACACCAGACACGACCCAGCCGTCATCACATCACAACTGTACTTGCACCCCGCTGTTCGTTCAAATTCTGGTTGTGTTCTCATCTGAGGTCCTGGACTCGTGGGCTGATTCCCCTGACCTTCACAAATCGACTGTCAATCTCCGGACACCTACCGCGGCTGCCACTTCATCGCCATTCCCTCCACACCGTCCATGACCTAGCTGATTGGCTAGTCATTGGACCTATCCCACCTTCCCACGTACCTTGGAAAACCAAAGCACCTGACTTCAATTCTCCAACTGACAATTCTTTTGATTCGATCAACACATTGAGCCTCTCCTACAGTATCGGACCTCCCTTAGGAACCCCGAATGCTGCTGAGGGGCTTGGTGTGAAGAGAGAGTCGGCAGTGAGTTTTCAGACCTTTTTCTTCTACTCTAATCCTTCTCTTCCGTGCCGTGAAAGGACCTATTCCCCTGTCAGCTGACGTACAGGGGAGTATTCGTCTGGAAACGCCCTCTGTCCCCACACCTCGCTAGTGCGTGTTTGTGTGAAGGGTGGAGGGTCAGCACAGCCTGCCGATTCGCCTGGGGACCCCTGTGATAGTGCAGGGCCTCCCCTACGTGAGGGGCGCAGGAAATTAGGGACTGTTAGGGGAGATCTCCATAAATCTCCAATTCAAACAGTTAACATGCCTTCAATTAAAATTAAAGTGGACCGTACCATCCAACCGTGCACAGACCTCGCCTCACTTATTTTCCAGCTGACCTGTATATTTCAGATCCGTTCCTTCACCAATGACGACATTATCAAAATATTTGTACAAACTGATGAAGATGCCGACCTATTCCACTCCCCAGCAATGAACAACAGACTGAGGGACAATGGCCTAACGGTCCTCAGTTCACCCGAATACCGCGCTAAATGCACCCTCATATGTAGAAAAGTCATCCCTCAGATCCTTGACAACCCTAACCTATTGACAGACCTCATGTTTCCACATAACAGCATTACAAGTACTGTACACTTTACTTTAAAAAGATTTCTAATTTCCTTGAGGCAATTGTTCTTGCCTAACTTCAAGTAAAGTACTGTACAGTATTTACCTTGAACTGTTATTTCAATTTCAAGGCAAAACCACAATTTTGTTTTGCACATTTCCTTAACTCTGTTTCCACCAAACAAAATTAGTACCCAATGAAATAATTAAGTCCCTGCTTAATTAGCACAGAATTACATACTATACTGTACACTGGAAAAATACAGAACAAAATTATTAGCAATCTGAAATATTCATTAGTTTCAGTGAAATGGTTATTAGGTACCTGTGCAGAGAAATGGTTATTACAAATCACACTTAAAAAAAAAATACCCACATTATCACATTCATTCCTCCCAACTTGATTACATGTAAATTACACGACCACCTGTGCCACCACTATAAGGGCGGGAGTTTTCTTCTTCTATCCCTTACTCTTATTTCATACTTCTTTCTTTGTCTTATTTCCTTCATTTGTTCTGTCTAATTATTTCATTTCATGGTTACTTCATCACTTCTGACCTTTGGTAGCATGACGAGAGTTAGGGCACATGGGTACTGTAATTCTGGTATCAAGTCATTGGACAAAAATAAAGGTGGATACTGAGGGAAAATGATACCCCCTAATATACTCCAAGAAATGGTTTATTAATATGAAATTAAATTAGGTAAAAGATGTCATTAACATACAACTACAAAGTTCAACTCCTTGGCCTTACCCATCTGCAATTCCATTTAGATACTCTTGCTTCTTACAACATTACTGGTGGTACATTACATAGACTACACCACATGACAAACTTACATATGGTACCTTCACTAGAACTGTTGGTAGTACATATGGAGGATGCACTCACAACACATAACACGTTATTACTGATACTAACAATTTTTATGTGTTCACTACCCAACATGGGATAATTATATTTCGGTTAATTATCTCCAAACATATATAACAAATACTGAGGACCATATAACTTCAAAGAGTGTCCCAGGGTATAACACTGGTGTCTCAACAAATGAAGATCGCTGTTATGGTCGGTTGTAGTCTGACACATGGCGAGAGTCTGGGGTCTAGTTTCCAGGATGCGGACTTGAGCAGTTTAATCCTGCCGAATCAGCGACATCGTCCAATAAAGTTAACTGTTAGGTAGCCACCGACCCCAGGCAGCCGGTGGGTTGTTCACTAACACTCAAACTGGACCTTGGATAATTTGGAGACAGACGACATTTACGTTATAGTAATTCTTACACTGGGTAAATGTCAATTTCACTGCTACAACATGAACACTGATATTAACAGAATTGACTAAGTTAAACTGAATGACTATATCGGCGGGGAACACTCGTTCACATACCTGGGATAATTTGGAGACGTCAAGGAAGGGACGTTTCTCCTTCACGCACAGGTTTATATACGGCATGAGTTGCCAGAGATGGCTACTCACGCAATGACAGAAACACATTCAAATCAACTGCTACACATTCAAAGATGACCCTCAGTTGACATGGGTCTGGCGAATTTCTTAAGTTGATTTACATAAACTAATTAGAGATTGAGCTTGCCAGGAAAAAGTGGAATATACACGTTGACAATTGTTAGTACCCCAAATGGGCGGGACTTATGGACAAGGAGCCTTTGTGTATATACATTAAGATCTTGGACAATATGGCCGGCACCTAAAGAGAGGGAAAACGCATTTCTTCCTAGGGATAACTCACCAGTTATCCACATGTTTTGCAGGCGTGGAGTATAATATGAATCATCAGGTTTCAAACAGACCAGCCGTCATTGTGACCATGACATGGTCACGAATTATGAGAGACCACCACTCATGAAGGGTATAACAAGAAGGGAAGAAGTCAACTTTCACCAACTGAGACTGGGATACCCATGCATGTGGGAAATCATTGTGCATGACGTGCGACAGCGGAGCCGAAAACGCACTGCAGCACTACCTCATAGAGTGCCCTGGAACACAGTTAGCTAATGAGAAACATACAACCCCTCTATCACAGCAGAGAAGGTTGCCAAAATGCTAACCACCAACCACTCTCAGGAAACCCTACAGCTTCTTACCGAGCATCCACCCCCATGCTAGTGGTGGAGATGTACAGTTAACTAAAACAAGATGCTGGTGTTATATCCCAGAAGTGGGTGGACCAGTTTAAGGTGTGTGGCGTTCCGTTGAACACCGACATAATGTATTCGCAAAAATTATGTTTTCCGATGATCAAGATACACTGTTTTTATCATTATTCCGTTACCAACCATATCATTTTAATAGACTGATTTTAGTTATGGGAACAGGTGGAGACAATGGCATCAGTTGAATTTATAATATGGTCTTCTTAGCAGAAAACACATAGTGTACGATCGCTTTTATTGTCCTTTTGGTGTCGTGGTTACCACTCTTTGTTTCCAAGTGGAGATCTCGGGTTGGATTATTGTTTACTTTTTGTAGTACTTTGGAATAAACATGATAGTTCAGAGTTTGTTGATCGTCTAAAGTGAGATGTTTTTATTAGGCATTCAAAATCTAGTAATTTTGAAGTTGCTTGTGACTAATAGGTTGATCTCCTACAGGATACTGTAAACGGAGTCGGCGTGGAATCCCCTGATGTGATAGCAGCAAACTGGAAGAAGAAAGTGAAGGAGGAAAGTGTGGATGTGAGAAACAGCAAACAGGACAGCAGGAATGACAGTAACGCCATGATAGAGAGCCTGGAAGACCTGCAGGAGTTAGCAGGCACTTCTGGCCGATGGAATCTCACCGTCATCGTCCTTGCCTGCTTATGTATGTTTCTCTTGCCTCCGTTACCTTGCAACATATCTTGCTTGTTGCCTCAAACGTGTGCTGCCTCATGTACCAGTATGTTTTCAACCACAGAAAGGGGGACAATTGAGTGAGATAACCGTGGTAACATTATGAGATGTTCTTATTACCACCATGCTATTGTGGTATTCCAGATGATACTAAATGTTACATAATACTTCCTTGAGATAAATGTATAGTATATATCAGGTGCCTCAAAGAGAGCTCAGGTTCTCAACTGGCTCAACCATGTTAATATTGTTATTATTATCCACTCTGTATCTGTGTTTTTCTGGCTATATAAACTGTTTCAATTTAATTCAATTCAATTCAATAAAGATTAAAATCGGATGGAGAGAGAGAGAGAGAGAGAGAGAGAGATAAACGAAAGATAAGAGGGGGAAAGAGGAAGGGTATAGGAGAGAAAGTTTTGGTACAATACAAAAATGTACAATACAAAAATGTACATGTATCTCGAAATTCCGTAACGCGAAACCTATTTTCCCATTGACTTCCATTATAAAACTGGAGATGCGTTCCTAAGGAATTTTTTCGGCCCCCCAAAAGTAATTCAAGCACTTTTATTAATGAAAATAAACATTTATAGACACATACAATACAGTATATTAAATAATTTATGATATACCTTCTTAAAACACCAATTTAGGGGTTAATATTGCATAATATTGCATTATGTGTATGGTTATTTGAGTACCCCGTCATAGGAATCCGTTTTCTCTCACTTCAAGGCCGCCTGAGTCGTCCGTTTTCTCTTAATCTTAAGAGTGCACCAGGGACAACTGTTTTATTTTTTAGTGGTGACACAGAATTTGATATTGCAGCTGGGGTTGCAATTGTTGAGGCAACTTAGGTATATCTGATTACAGTTGGAATATTCAAGATCCATTGTGAGTGATGTTTAAAGCTTCAACTGTCTGTCAGTCTGAATGGCATGTGTGAGGCCTTGTGTTTGTTAAAATTTACCCCACTTTCCGTAAGGGCGGATTTACGGGCCGTAACGCGAAATTATTGGTCATAATTTACAAATTCCGTAACCCGGGCTTCCGTAACGCGGGGGATGCCTGTATGTATATATATATATATATATATATATATATATATATATATATATATATATATATATATATATATATATATATATATATATATATATATATATATATATATATATATATATTTCAGTAGCCCAATAAAGCACGTGGACTTCTACATACAATCAACACCTCAACCCGCCAGGATTTGGTAAAACGTTACTTTGACCACCTACGTGATACGGGTAGTCCCCATTAGAGGTTCACGGCGCCATAAGCTCGTTGAACAGGCTTTGTGTGAAATATAACAGAGTCTAGGACTGCTTTTGTATCCTGGTGGTCCAGCAGTTAGCGTTCCCCGGTCACAGTCATGGGCTCGTGGGCTATGGGTTCGAATCCTGGCGGGTTGAGGTGTTGATTGTATATATATATATATTTATATATATATGTATATATATATATATTTTTTGGGTGGTCCTTATTTTGGGGCAAAAAACAAAATTTGCCATGTTTTTGTCACAGACCCTGGCATAAGTTTTCATTTGGGGTAGAAACGTTGCCTGTAAAATATTTTTTAAATATCCTAATAATTAGAGGTTGCTCAAGTCAAGTGAAATTTAACAATATTATGCCTATGCTTAATGTTCATAACACATCATTTCCTAGCCATTTCCAAGCCTGGGCCCCCCACCCCCCCCACTTAGTCTAAGTGGGTATTAGCTGCTTAATGCAAGGGTCGCATGAGGACCAGTCTCACTCTTTGTCGCCCAGTAAGGTCTGCTTGAGGGCATTAGGGAATGATTTCCTGTGGTCAGCAACTGCCTGCAGTAGATACTGCAGTTCCTGTTTGTCCTTGGTGATGCGGCCTGAGAAATCTTGGACTAAGGCTACTCCTCTTTCTGCATGATCATTGATCACAGACAAAGCTTGTACACTGGCTTTTGCATTTTGGAAGCCAGGATCATCTTTCCACTGTTCTATTGGGAGGGCCAGGAAATCTGTATTCAAGTTGAGCTTTTTGAAAAATGACTTTGTGTTTTTTGTCGTGAAATCATATAGGTTCTTCACTTAGAGTGTGTCTGGATTGATTGTAACCGGTTTGACATGCTTTTCTTCTCCAATAACGATGTTCATAGCTTCCAACATGCAATCCTTCACTGCTGGGAGAACATTGTCATCAAAGAAGGCCAATACAACCAACTCTTCTGACAAGTACCAGAGGTGTCTTATCATTTTGTGGAAAGTAGCCTTTGATATGGCATCGTTGATGGTACTGTAGTCTTGTAGAGCTTTAAGCAACATCAGATCTTTTTTTGGTGCCTTTGCAGCAAGTGGAGCAGTTGTCCAAGCCTTCACATATATTCGGGCAAAGAAAATGCACAAATCACTTAGTCCTCTGTTCTCCTTTGGAGTAAGCTTAAACTGAGAACGGAATAACCACACTTTGAAGGAATAAATGGTCCTTGCCATCCATCGTGCTTGGTGCATTGCACCAGGAGCAGAAAATCGTACTCTCCGAGAAGGTGATGTGCCAAGGAAGATGGAGGCCTGGTCTAGCAGCTCTCGATAATCATCTCGAAGCTGTGTCTCCAATAGAGCACTTCTTAATGAAGTTGGTTAGATCGTCCCTAACAGCTCTGACCGATTCTTCTGCCAGATCGTCGGTGGAGGAGTCTTCAAAGTTCTGCTTGTCAATTTGTTCCCATTTGGCTTGGAATCTTCGGAACAGCTGTATGTCAGGAGCAGCTGAGTGCCCCATTACAGCTTCAAAAGCAGCTCCAGCTACAAGTTCTAGTACATGGTGGCGGCAGGCAAAATATAGCAAATCACGACCCAGCAACTGTTCAATTTTGACACACGCACCCTTGTGGTGACCAGTATTTGAGCTTGTTGTATCAAAACACATGCCATTCACGATGTCTGCAATGTGCCATTGCTGCAAAGCCTTCACAATAGCTTTTGCTTGTTCATCACCGGTACCAGAGGGAAGTTTTGGAACAGCAAGAAGTTGGGAGGTGCCATTGCCTGAGACAAGAACTGAGAGTTTGTCAACATGGCCTCATGCCCCGTCAAATCAGCCATCAATTTACCATCCCAGTGAACAATTAAAACTGACTCTGGTTTGAAGTTTGAAAGGATTTCAGCTGCCCTGCTACTGCGATGATGCTGACGTTTCCTCCTGATGCTTGATCGATTCAGAATCAATTCACTGACATCATGGCCCAGACTCCGAGCAGTTTGGGTGACAATGTGCATGGCCATTCTATCTGAGGACTTGGTCCGATCTAATGCTGCAGAAAGTTCTGGAGTTAGAACTTCTTTTCGCCCACGCTTCTTGACAGTAGGTGGAGTTTGAAGTGCTGATGGGCCAGGAACTGGGTTGGATTCCTCAGAAGAAGACGTACTACTGCTGTCCAAGACAACGATGGCCTGGCATTTTTTGGCTTCTTCCTCTGCACTGTCTGCAGCCAACTTCCTTTTCATTGCTTTCTTGAGAGTTTTTTCTCGTCGTTTCTGTCTTTTCAGGAATACTTTGTCAAGAGATGACATTGCCCCACGACGCCCTTTTTCTCGTTGCGCTATTAAGAAATCCTTATCCTCCTGAACTGTCATCATATTCAAAGCATTCACATGTGCAATGTCAAAGAGATCTTCAAATGTATCAGTGAACTCTTTCTCTTTCTGCTTTTGAGTTTCTGTCTTTCTTGAAGAGTTCTTTTTCAAACTACTCCACTTGTCAAACATTTTGTGCACTTGATTCACACAATCTGGTTTGTGGTGTGTGGGAATGTTTGCTTTTGTCCAAAATTGAAAAACTTTGTCTGTGACTTCCCCAGCTGCCACTCTGATGGTTTTTTTCTGTATGCGATGCAGGCTTAAGAAATACTGTAACACTTGCCTGTTTGAAGGTAACTTAGCCCCTGTAATGTCATCACATAATGTCTTTATCAAATACACATTTTCTCGTGTTTTTACTCCTGCATTAGCCATTTTGACCTGAGGAATAAATAAATCAACTATTAATATAAATTAATAATAAGAATACTCTGCAGAGCTGTTTCTAATTTCCCAAATCATCAATCACGACCAGCAAAAACTCACCACAATCGTGCCAAATGCGACGTACTAGTGGTGGGCGTAATCGGCTACAAAGTAATCGACTACATCGATTACTTAATTTTTGACAGCTTTGAGCAACCTCTAAATATTAATATATTTAAAAATAACTATACACACAATGTTTTTGTCCTAAATGCACACTTTTAGCAGGGTCTGTGGTAAAAAATTCCAAAGTTGAAACATAAGGACCACCCTAATATATATATATATATATCAACACCTCAACCGGCCAGGATTCGAACCCACGTTTAATTTAGCCCACGAGCCCATGACTATGACCCGGGAACGCTAACCGCTGGACCACCAGCTAACCGCTAATCCTGGTGGTCCAGCGGTTAGCGTTCCATTCCCCCGTCACAGTCATGGGCTCGTGGGCAGAGGGTTCGAATCCTGGCGGGTTGAGGTGTTGATTGTATGTAGAAGTCCGCGTGCTTTTATTGGGCTAATGATATATATATATATATATATATATATATATATATATATATATATATATATATATATATATATATATATATATATATATATAACCATAGGAAAGAGAAACATAGTTAGGCTGTAATTCACACTTCGTGGGTGAGTACAGACTGTCTGTACTCACCCCTGAAGATGTGAATTACACGAAAGCGCTTGGGAACTTCGTGTTTTCTTCTTTCCTTGTGGTTATCAGCATATACCTAGATCACGCGCACCTACTGTACAGTGATTTACTTGCATATATATATATATATATATATATATATATATATATATATATATATATATATATATATATATATATATATATATATATATATATATATATATATATATATACTATATTTATATATATATATATATATATATATATAAATTTTTTTATAAGGAATGATTGGATATTTTAAAATGAGTAATTCTCAGACAAATTTAATATATTACCAGGTGAAATATTATTATTTGTTTAATATTTTCAGGTACGTTTGTCTCGCCTTTCCAGGCAATTTCTTATCAGTTTCTAGGCGCCACTCCGAACTATTGGTGCCACGTAGTGCCCCTGGTGGATGCCAACTGGACAAATGAAGAAATTCTTGATTTTGCCATCCCTTCCAGGTTAGTGTAGTCTTCAAACATTAACTCCATAACAGAGCCAAGGTTAGTTAGAAGCGCCCTGGGTGGAGACCAACTAGACTATTAACATGTCCTTCAGCTTTTCCTTCCCCTTCAGCTCCTGCCGTCGCAAGTTTGTGTTTATTGACTCCAAAGTTTCAGTTACTGCACTAGAGTGGAAAACAAATAGTCTTCCAATATGTGCTTGTCGTGGTATTGAATTTTATGATGTAATTGTATACAAAATCCAACAACACGCATGCACGCACGCACTACTTCCCCATCTCACCAACTTCACTACACCAGGGATTTATCAGCAAAACATTCAAGTGATCAATGATTGGTTATCAAACAGTGATCCAGTAGTGAATCCCAAGGAAAAAACAAGCATGATTCACAACAAGTCACCAGTGAGCAGTGTAGTACTAGACCGTGGGCACTGTGTCGGTGACCCTCAAACTACCAGAGACAAGGAGTACTGCGTGTGTTTACGACCAGACAAATATGTACAGATGTCTACCAGTGTACTGCACCAAGGAAATTCTTTCAGTAACCCTCAAGGTGCCGCCATTGAGTTGAAGGCCACCTTGGACAAACACTTCCCTACGTCCACAATAACAGACATCAACATATGTCCACCAGTGAACTACTCCAGGTGCACCTTGTACAGTTTAAAGCAAGGGAACAGATATCCTGATGGCAGCATTATTGTACTGTAACGTCAATTAGCACCAAAATCAAATGATTCATATTACGCTCAATAGCCCACAAAACATGTAACTCTGCTTTCGTTTGAGTCCTCCATCTGAGGAGTCCGTTTTCTCATCACTTCAAGACACCTCAGTCCTCCGTTATCCCATTTTCTCTGACTTACTGAAACCAACCTCTCTATAAAATTAATTTGAGTGTGAGAGAGAACACCCTTGTTTTGAGTCAACTTAGATATGTCTGTTTACAGTTGGAACATACAAGATCCATTGAGAGTGGTGTTGAACGCTTCAACTGTCCTTATTGTTAGTAAAACGTGTCAAGTAAGTGAGTGTCGAGTTGGCCAGCTAGAGTGGCGTATTTTATGTCGTCCGTGGGGATATCCATGAGTTTCTGATCGCGCCTGAAGTTATATCATTTTGTCGCCCCGACATCAGAGAATCTGCTGTTTATAGTTTAGTTAGTGCCAGTTGTCTATTTAAGAAAGTCATTAATCTCCTGAACTATTCTGTCAACTGGTATAATCTCCAAGATCTAGAATCTCCCCGTGAATAGCGCCTTGTTCGCCTCAGGCCTGAGCTTGCAGAATTAATGTTATTGACGTGTATATGCCACCATTTCCTGGCAAGCTCAACCTCTGATTAGATTATATGAATAGACATAGGAAATTACCCTGATCAAGAACACCGGAGTTCATAACTAAGTATACAGTGATCCAAAATGGTAGAGAAGTTATGTTGTTGGTAAGATCGACCCTTCTGGTATGAATACGGAGACCCAAGCCACCCAGCGGGTGCACGTATATACCTCTACACGAGGGAGAATCACGCATTCGTGACTCTTCCTCAACGTCTCTCCAGGTATGTTAACTTGTGTTCCCCGCTGCTTATTAATTCAGTTTAACTTATTCAATTTTGGTGAATATCAGTGCTCATGTGTTAACATAGTGAATTCTGTGCCAATTAAGTCGAGTAACGTTGAGATTTAGATATCATCCCACCGCTGCCAGGATTTGTAACGGGCCGAGTTCTCTCTTTTTATAATTTACCATCCAGATATTCTTTTCTGTTAGTCTTCTTGTTTATTCATATAATTATATGTTCGTTGTAGCATTCTTTCCAATGAGTATCCTGTTTTATATAGTTATCCTTCTTCAATTCTTTACATATATACTAATTCTTATATATTCTTGCTTATATTCTTATATGTTCTTTATCTCTATATACCATATATTCTTACATAAGTAACTCTTATGCTTCTCTGCTTATATTTTCCAAGTCAATGTTCTTTCTTTTCATTTCCTTTCATATATTATAATCTCTTCCATATATTTTGTTCGTTATATTCTAAACCATGGATTAACCTGGGAAACCATGTCTTTCTTATTACCACACTTATTATACTTACAGCGGTAGACCTGCCACCACCCAGGATTTTATTTGAATATAGCATATCTTAGTTAACTGTTAGGTAGCGAGCTTCTAGGCACGTGAGTTAGTTATTTTCTGAGAACCAATGTGGGAAAGGATAGAGTGGTGATACTCGTAGATTACTAATTCAATATTTATTAACACAGTGATTGGACAAGATGCATCTTAGATTCACTCAGACAAAACAGAACTGCAATTTATTTATTAAGTCATCAAACACTTCAAGAACTTATTACCTCATTGAATACCTCCAAGTACTTATTACTTCAATCGACAATTGTGGTATTATCACTCTGCCAAATGATATTCAGTACTGGGTATACACCAGATATCACTGGTCCCTCAGGTCTTACCTTACCAAGTAGCAAATTAACTCTTCACTTCTTGGTTATATCATTATACTCTCAGATTATCATTTCATGGTCACTACCGATGAATACATAGCATACTGGACAACTCCACAATTATCGCACCATACAATACCTCCTGTTAATTCACAAGGAACAACATGGCACTTTTAATTCTCATTCAGTGGTTCAATACTTAACCTGGGATACTATATTTCGGCTAGTTATTCCCCAAACAAGATACAATAATACTTAGGCCCATGTAACTGTGAGGAGTGCCTCAGGGTAACGCTGGTCTCTACAACAAATGAAGATCGTTGTTAGGGGTCGGTTGTAGACCGACACACGCCCAGGGAGCTGGCGCCTGATTTGCAGGAAACGGACTTCCCAGTTTAATCCTGTCGAATTAACGGTATCGTTCAACCCGGTTACCGACCCACGTTAGCAGATGAGTATTCAGCTCAACACACTGGAGAGACGTTGAGGAAGAGTCACGAATGCGTAAATGTCTAACTTCAACTATACAAAACATACGCCTGGCAACGGTTCAGATGATATCTAAATCTCTACGTTACTCGACTTAATTGGCACAGAATTCACTATGTTAACACATGAGCACTGATATTCACCAAAATTGACTAAGTTAAACTGAATTAATAGGCGGCGGGGAACACACGTTAACATACCTGGAGAGACGTTGAGGAAGAGTCACGAATGCGTGATTCTCCCTCGTGTAGAGGTATATACGTGCACCCGCGGGGCAGCTTGGGCCTCCGCATTCATATCAGAAGGGTCGATCTTACCAACAACATAACTTCTCTACCATTTTGGATCACTGTATACTTAGTTATGAACTCCGGTGTTCTTGATCAGGGTAATTTCCTATGTCTATTCATATAATCTAATCAGAGGTTGAGCTTGCCAGGAAAAGGTGGAATATACACGTTGATAACATTAATTCTGCAAGCTCAGGCCTGAGGCGAACAAGGCGCTATTCACGGAGACGCTAGATCTTGGAGATTATACCAGTTGACAGAATAGTTCAGGAGATTAATGACCTTCTTAAATAGACAACTGACACTAACTAAACTATAAACATCAGATTCTCTGATGTCGGGGCGACAAAATGATATAACTTCAGGCGCGATCAGAAACTCATGGATATCCCCACGGACGACATAAAATACGCCACTCTAGCTGGCCAACTCGACACTCACTTACTTGACACGTTTTACTAACAATAAGGACAGTTGAAGCGTTCAACACCACTCACAATGGATCTTGTATGTTCCAACTGTAAACAGACATATCTAAGTTGACTCAAAACAAGGGTGTTCTCTCTCACACTCAAATTAATTTTATAGAGAGGTTGGTTTCAGTAAGTCAGAGAAAATGGGATAACGGAGGACTGAGGTGTCTTGAAGTGATGAGAAAACGGACTCCTCAGATGGAGGACTCAAACGAAAGCAGAGTTACATGTTTTGTGGGCTATCGAGCGTAATATGAATCATTTGATTTTGGCGCTAACTGACGTGTAAGACCGTGGTCGTTACAGTACTACTAAAATCACTGAACATATAACATTCTCATAGTCGTAGACAAGGACGTCATAAACAGAAGTCCATCAGGACCATCACCTCCAGTAGAAAACCAGGGAAACCTACTCCTGACAGACCGTACCAGTACACTGAAGTTCACCGAATATGACACAATCTCCTCTTCTTACTACTCTCCAACGTCACCTCCCTCGCCAACAAATTTGGCACGCCATCAGAGTCAGGTCAGTTACTGCCAATGTCGTTGCCATCTGCAAGGCGTGGCAAATTGTTCCTAAGACGTACCACATTGAGGGATATCAACTCTTTCACCACCTTCGATCACATGAACGTGAAGGGGGAAGTTGTATTAGCCCCTGTCTCACAGACAGTAATATTTATTTTGTATGATTTAGGGCTACATGCATTAGTTTTATATAATTACAGCACCCAGGGTAATTAAACTATGAACAAGTGGCTAGTAAATACTGAAGCAAGTGACATGCATGTCACCTAACCTTTATTGTCTTTCACATGACCTCTGTTCACCACTGCCTAGCTGATGTCATTAAATAACCAGTCGGTTACTCTCAGTTGACCCAGGTATCTCACATTGATCACTAATGTTTCCGTAAGCTCCCTATACTGGGTACTTGCTTCATACTCTCCTAAACTAATATGCTCATATTGTTAGTTGTGGTTATATCATACGTTAATTATGCTAAACTTTATTATTAATTATAAAAAGGGGTAAAACAATTTAGGTTTGAAGTTTACCCAGAAATAAGGTGCATTCGTTGTTACTGTAACTATAGCCTCTGGGTAACAGTATATAACACAGTAATGGGGAGAAAATAATATCTCTACGTTTACCAACTGTGTATCTGTTACTTGTGAAGCTGTCATATAAATAACAATCTTCCTGGGTTGTCACCACTTGTAACAATCACTTGTGAAGCATGTTACCTTATATTTTAGACGAACTATCATATCGATCAAAGTTTATTGGGTCTTCATTAACGAAATCCAATAGGTCCCTTTTGTGTATTTATTATAAATTGTTTTTATGTACACTTAAAAAAAATTATCACCGTAACTTAATCACTGTAGCTATGAGTGTTAAATGAGGACGGAGGCTAACTTATATTAGCTCTTCTAAAATACGTCCGTTTGATGTGAGAGTGGGAGTGATCTTGAGTAGAGACTCGTCGAGGGAGAACGGAATATATCCGACGTCCTCCCTCGAGGAAAGACGGAGCACATCAACAATGGCTCTAAATAACGTCTTCCTCTTGTCAGTGATGTCAAACTACTGCCCACAATAGGTGGCCAGGGAGCCGGATACTTATCCCTTAGGTCAGCACTAAGTGACGTGGCTTCCCGTGGGCACACCTTATCACGTGCTCTGAACATGAACCTCATAGCTAGTGGAAAGTTACAGGGGATGATAGTTATACAAGTCTCATGTAATTAACCCACATTTATATAAATACGTATGCCTATAAGACAGGGGCTAATACATTACCACCAGGGATGTAACTACAGGATCACCTACTAAGGATTACACCAGATACATTATTGCCCTTTTCTACCAGAATGTTATACAGTTTTACCCTGCCTAACGCGGTTTCACTTAACGCGTTTTCGCATATACGCGGTGCCTTGCCAAAGCTGAACTTTCACTTAACGCGGGTTTTTTCCACATATACGCGGTGAGTGTCCGGCTCGGATGCTATTTTTAGATTTTGCCCACGCGCCACGCGCCACCCGCCCGCCCGCCTGCCTGCCTGCCTCTCCCTCCTCCTCCCTCCGCTTGGGCAAGCGGCGCGGTAAGGTTGCGCAGTGTGTGTCTTTGTTGCGTTATCACTGACGTCATATGACGTCTCATACTGTGATTGGCCATGCAGCCCTACCCCCCTCTGCTGCTAGCTGTAATTGGCTTAAAGTATTATGACGTGACTACCCCGGGGAGGGAGGGAGGGAGGAGAGACGACGCTTGACCTAGCCGCGGCAGTTTCATCCCTCAAGGCCACCCCGGGTTAACGCGCATCCATTGTTCCGTAAAATGGCTTCCGCCGGACCACCACCGCCCCCAGAAGGAGACCTTTCCTCACCTGGACCCAGCGGCACTAAACCAAAGAAGACACGACGTTCATTAAGCTACGAGGTGAAGTATCAAATTGTTCAAGATTTGGAGAAAGGAAGACGCCAAGTTGATCTCGCGCGCCAGCATGGCGTCAACGAATCTACGATTCGTACAATCAAGAAGGATGCAGCCAAGATCAAAGACCACATGAAAATCACAAAGTCTGCAGGTGCTTCATCTATCAGGTATTGCCAGAACAGGGTGCTGGCAAAAGTGGAAACTTTGCTGGTGAGTTATTTGGTGCGTCAGGCGCGACGCAACATGGCGGTGGACACGCGCTCAGTGCAGGAGTACGCACGTGAGCTATACGCAGCAGTGACACGTAAACTGGGAATTGCAGAGCCCAAACCCTTCAATGCTTCCTCTGGTTGGCTGCATAGGTTTAAGAAGAGGAACAAGGTCAGCAACATCAACATTGGTGGTGAGGAAGCGAGTGCTGACCGTGCGGCAGCTAGAGATTTTCCTCCGTTTTTACGTGAGATTATGGAGGAAGGACAGTACAGTGACGACCAGGTGTTTAACATGGACGAATCTGGTCTTTTCTGGAAAAAGTTACCTTCCAAGACCTTCGTTGTCCAGTCTGCGAGCAAGGTAAGGGGCTGGAAGATGCAGAAGGAACGCATCACCGTCCTGTTTACCACCAATGCCTCCGGTACCTGTAAACCAAAGTTATCGGTGATTCACAAAGCCCGCAAGCCGCACGCCTACAAGAATATGGACATGAACAAGCTTAATGTCCACTGGCTAACCGCACGTAAGGCGTGGATGTCCTCTTCTCTGTCCCTCTTCTGGTTTGACAGCTGTTTTGTTCCCGACGTGAAGAAATTCTGCGAGCAACAGAATGTTCCATTCAACATTTTGTTGCTCCTTGACAACGCACCTGGACACTCGCCCCTACTTATGGATCGTCACCCCAACGTAAAAGTGGTCTTCCTTCCTCCCAACACTACGTCATTAATCCAGCCTATGGACCAGGAGTTGATCTGCAATGTGAAAGCTGCGTACTCTGCAAAGAAGTTCAAGCTCCTGAATGACTCTACCAACACCAAGGATGAGTTGCGTAAGCTGGGTGACACCGAC
>NW_024748877.1:0-33490 GCF_018991925.1 Homarus americanus
CACACACTAGGTGCACCTCTCTACCCACACACCAAGGACACCTCTCTACCCACACACAACAGGGGCACCTCTCTACCAACACATCAGGGGCACCTCTTTACCCACACACCAGGTACACCTCTCTACGCACACACCACGGGCATCTCTCTACCCACACACCACGGGCACCTCTCTACCCACACACCAGGGGCACCTCTGTACCCACACACCAAGTGCACCTCTCTACCCACACACCAGGGGCACCACTCTACCCACACACCAGGGGCACCTCTCTACCCACACACCAGGGGGACCTCTTTTCCCACACACCAGGGACACCACTCTCCCCACATCGTACACTGACATATTAACTTAGAGACTTATTTTGACTCATTAATTTGGGATGTTTTCAGGGGTAGAATTCATACCAGATATATAAGATTTATAACTCAGGTTGTAAGGTAACAAACTTGTATACATTAAAATCAAGGACGTGTTCTGTATAAATAAAATTGTACGTGAAGGATCATGTAAAATAACGATAAGTCACTGTAATAAAAACCAGCATTGGTTCGTCTTCCACGTGTCCAGCAGGAGCAAGTGACACGGAGGACAGCACCTCCCCGACCAGCCTTAATATCAGCATCGTCTTCAGTGACTCCGTCTTCTCCCCACTGACCGGAGGAGCGGTAGTCAACAAAACCTTGGGTGGCAACGGAGGAGCGAGGGATCCAAGCTTCACCTTGGCCGCCCTACGCCAGCTCGGCATTCACTTAGAGGAGGGCGAAGATATAGATTCCTTCATTGCAAACCTTACCATTCCTCCACCACCTGAAGGAGGTGTGGTAAGCAGTGTAGTGATTATGCATTCATTATAATGCTGCTGTTTTTATCCATTTTGATGACTATACAGTACTTGAGACTCCAAGATATTCCCTTATTTACAAATAGAGAATTGTTCTATATATACGATGCCGTTTACAGAACCTTCAGACGTGCGCGGAGAACCGTAAGATGGGGACCGAGTACGACATCTCTGCGTTTATTATCCCGCCGCCGCCTCCACCCTCGGACGAGAAGGACAACAGGTCGTTCGACATTATACGGAGCCCAAGAAGGAATCAGTAGGGTGAGTTGTTGTTAGGTTCATCTAATTTTCTACAATTATATGCAATACTGTATTACTGTAAGTGTACTGTGGAAGTGTTTGTCTGAACTAAATGAATTTGCTTCTGTTCATAGATGTTATTGATTTACCGTACAGTGTAACATACATCATCGTGTAAGAAGATTACCGCACTGTGTAATAATTAGTTATGGGTTTATAATAAATGCTGTACAGTATTATACAACACAATACGGTACTTAGGAAAACAGGGAGGCCATTTCAAATCACATTTCCTGGTGGTATGTATGACTCTCAGGTTGTTTATCCCTTTAAGGAGGAGTATCACTCTAGGTGTTTTATTATGGGTAATGTCAGACAGTGTTTTCAGGTTGGAGAAATGTGTTACTCAATGGGTTAAAATGGTTGAGTTTTATTGTGATTTCTCCTGCAGTAAAAGAATATTGTTAATTTATTAATTTATCATTCCACCACTTAAAAGTTTATTAGCTGCTGGGCCAGTTGGTCTGTTCTTTTTTAATTTGTTGTGAACACTAGTGTTAGGTGTTCGTACAGGAAGAAATCTGTAATATTTGGGAGTGTCACTGGATAACACCCTTCTCATGTGTGTCTCAGCCAGGACTCAAACCCATGATACACTCATTACTGCCGTACCAGCAAATGTTTGTTTTTACCTAAAGTATTTGCTGTTAGTTCTTTCCTTCTGAATGTATATCACAAACAGTGATGTAGGAGGTATTTACTTTAAGATATAATTTTTTAGTACAAAAATGAACTAAATTGGTTTATCGTTACAGATGGTGTGCGAGGACAACAGCGACATGGAGGTCGGGGAGAAGGACCACGACATCGGCGAGGTGCACGTCAGCTCAGAGACGATGGCCAAGCGTGCCAACCTAGCGGGGAAGGTCGCATCTCTGCAGAGGCGCTTCGAAGTTCCTCCCAGGACTGCCTACGGTAGTCTGCCTACCTCAAGTGCCTCCGTAGACAATCGTCAATTGCTACCGAGATCTAATAATTTTAATGTAGGACATGAACTGCATGCCAAATTGGCACAGGCATTAGAGGAAAATGATAAGATGTTCAAAAGTTTCGACACTCAACAAATGACGAGTGCCAAAAATACCGGCGGAAGTCGGGAGAGCGGCGACTCCAAGCATCCGTCGGTCACGGCCAGAGTACGAACCTTCACCTCTGGGGGAAACTGGACCGCCTCTTCTCTTCAGCGCCAAAAGACCGTGCCAACCAGTAAGGCAGAGGGAAAATAGGACGACTTTCCACCTCCCCCTCCTCCACGAACGTCCATCACACGAACCGGCACTCTGACTAACCCAAAGAAATCCAAGCCTTCTCCTCCCTCGTCAAAAATCCAGAGAAGTATTTCTATGAGCACAGGTAACCTCTCCAAGTCTGCCTCTCAAGACGACATGACGAGTCACGCCAGTTACAACACCATCCTGAAGTCGAGCACCAAAGCCTCGGCCTCCAGCGAAGACGTCAGCCAAGCCAAAGCCTCCCCGGGGTCCCCCTCCAAACAAAGCGTAGCCTCCAGTAACGATTCTCTCACGTCGTCCTCCAGTGAATTCCTCTACTGAAGAATTACTCTTAAAATTTTCAATAAATCTCTAAACATCATTAATGAACTACAGCTCGGCCTGTCTTGAGTTCACCTGCCTTGTTTTATTATTTTTGTGATTTTTTTTTTTTTTTACATTACTGTCCTGCTAAATGAATTGAAGCAGATGATAACTTACAGCAATGATGGAGGTGAATATATTCTCTATTTTTGGGAATTGGAAAAGAAATTGATTTTATGTACTGATGTGTTTAATTCTTTATACGATCGGTAGCATGGATACAATATGAAAAAAAGACGAGAGTAGAGGGAGATAAAGGTTTTATTATGAGAAGTTGGTAAATGTAACAGCTGAGAGGCAGAGTTATCCTGTTTAACGTTTAACTTAAAAGAGAGGAAACGGTTAGATGGGATCTCTTTAGTAATCATATTGAAACTGTCTATTTACCTAGAAAAATACAGAATAGGGATGTTATAAATCTTGTTTTTAATAGAATAACAAAAGTGTATTGATTAACACTGGTCAACATAAAAAAAAATTCTCATGGTTCTGGATCTGATTCTAGTGTAATTGTATGTGCTGAACTCAATTATGACATTCGTATAGCTGTATCAGGCTCAATTTTCCAGAACCAGCATATCTATATATTTAGTGTACCATGCTATTCATACAGTAGTTTATATGCTCATTGGCTCCACTTATGCAATTATTTTGTCCTGATTTGTGCTTTTTTGTTTGTTTCAGTTTGCTGATTCATGATATTGCATATCTACACCTGCATGATTTGTAATTACTCTGAAATTAACAAAACATGGAACGTCGCAAGTGTGTGAACGGTGCTGACAGTTTGCTACATATGTGGTGCCTTCACTCCTGGTAGCCTCAAGAAACCAATCACAAAAGCTGTTCGACTGAACTACAAAAGTTACTTCAAATGTCATTTGGGTGACCAAGACAAGAAATGGGCACCTCATGTAGCCTGTAAGTCTTGTGTTAACCACCTGAGCGAGTGGATGTGTGGTAAACGAAGTTCAGGAATGCCGTTTGCTGTACCAATGATATGGCGTGAACCTAAAGACCACAGTAGTGACTGCTACTTCTGTCTCACAAATATTAAGGGAATAAAAATCAAGACACGAGGCAAGGTACAGTACCCCAATATTGCTTCTGCAATCCGACCAGTACCGCACAGTGCTGAACTTCCAGTCCCAAATCCACCGACTGAACAAGAATTGAGTGATTCCGATTCTACCTCTACCTCAATGGAAAACGACTACCAGGATGACTCTGAAAATACCAGGCCTAAACTATTTACTCAAGAAGCGCTTCATGATCTCATCAGGGACCTAAACTTGTCAAAAGAAAAGGCTGAAGTTTTGGGATCCAGACTAAAGCAGCGTAACCTGCTAGAAGATGGAGTGCATATCACTACAGCGCGTTACCGACATAGACAGCTGTCTGCATTTTTCAAGATGGCAAACAACCTTTGTTATTGCGAGGACGCAGTATCTCTCATGCAACAACTCTGCAAGTCTGAAACATACAAGACAGAGGATTGGAGGCTATTTATAGACTCGGGAAAAGACTCTCTGAAAGCTGTTCTTTTACACAATGGCAATCGGCTTCCATCTGTCCCAATAGCACACGCAACAAAAATGACTGAGAGCTATGAAACAATGAAAATTCTGTTGGCCGCTATAGAGTATGAGAAACACCAGTGGAAGATATGTGGCGATCTCAAAGTCATCAGTTTACTACTGGGCCTTCAGAGTGGCTACACAAAGCACATGTGCTTTTTGTGCTTGTGGAACAGCAGAGCTGATGCAGAGCACTATGTGAGAAAGGATTGACCGACAAGACCAAGAGATGCGCCTGGAAGGTTTAACTGTGCTCACAATCCGCTTGTAGATCCAGAAAAGATATTTTTGCCTCCACTGCATCTAAAGCTCGGTTTGGCTAAAAATTTCATCAAAGCTATGGATTAATTCGGTGCTGGGACTCTATACTTATCTCAGAAACTAGGTGGTGTGGTTTCCGAAGCCAAGTTGAAAGCAGGTGTCTTGAATGGACCACAAATTCGTATACTAGTTAATGATAGCGAATTCAACAAAACATTGAACCCACTGGAGAAAAAAGCATGGGAATCATTTGTCAATGTGTCAAAGAATTTTCTTGGAAACTATCGTGCTGACAACTACAAAGAAATCGTAACAACCATGCTTCAGAATTATCATGCATTGGGAGCAAGGATGTCCTTGAAATTGCATTTTTTCCACTCTCATATTGAATTTTTCCCAGGTAACCTTGGAGACGTTAGTGATGAACACGGCGAAAGATTTCATCAAGATGTCTCCATAATGGAGAGCAGATATCAGGGATAATTCAGTCCTAACATGATGGGCGACTATTGCTGGACACTGCAACGAGAAGAGAGCAAGCTGTACAAGAGAAAGAGTAAAGTTCAGAAGCACTTTTAGAACTTCATATTTTGTCATTATAAGGGATTTGAACTTATGTTTTTTGGTACAATTTTTTATGAGCTTATCTGTGATCGGTTTAAAATTGTATCTTGCATGACGCGATAATGTTACTATACTTACTATTTTTTTTATTCTTTAAGAAAGTAAGTCTGATGGTAGAATGAAACATCCAACTAATATTCATTAATATGAAATTAGTCATGAAAGCACAGTCACATGAGATAATCTCATCTTTTGCACGACACGTGATGGAATATTAAATATTTGTACCTATTGATTTTTTTATAAAACCTGGTCTGATAGAACAAAACAAATATCAGATTCGAATTCAGCAATATGAAATTAGTTGTGTGAGCATGATCTCATATGTGAACCATTTTGGCTGTTGACCAGTGTTATGTTTAATAAAGAATCAATAGAATGACAGAGGGAAGATTTTGAGATATAAGGTAGGAAAAGTGTATTAGTGGAAGAAGAGTTTGGAACCAGACTTGGAAGAGATTATGTGGGTCACTTTTTAAATTAAGGAGCATAGAACTTATATGTAAAATTATCTAATGAAATCGATCATGTTTTTGTGATATTTAAGGACCCGGATAGAGTCGTTAGAAAAGCAATGTAGGAACGCTAGAAAATGTATTAGATAAATACTGATTGTTGTCTATAGGCAGTGTACTGTATGTGAGGGAGAGGAGAAGTTGTTGCTGATGAAAGTAAGATTATAGTAGGATATGTAGTGTCACCATGATTGTTTGGTGTTTGCCAGGATGGGATGATAATTGAGGTTGGTGCTGTTGATGTGGTTGGTTGAGTAAAGAAAGTTGAATATGTTAATAAGTTTGGCTGATTGAAGAACTGGAGAAAGTTGATGGTGTGTGTGTGTGCGCGCGTGTGCGCGTGTGCGTGCAATATGTATGAAGCATTATCTGTTAATTTTAGTAAGTAAAATTTCTCTTCCTCAGGACAATGTGAAGGCAGGTATGCAGAACAAAGGCCTTCGTTCACCATCACCAGCGCGTATGGAGTCCTTCGCCACATAACTCGGGAGCGGCCACCCTCGGTGCCTTCCAGACTTCGCAAGCCACAGCTCAGCCCAACTACTTCTCCTACGAATAATCTGCCAGGCACACACCGCCTGCGAACTTCGTGCAAATTAACAGCTCCTTCCGGACCTCCCGGCGGAAAGGCTCCCGTGAGCAGTCCCACTTCTCCTCGAGGCAGGGCCGGATTCAGGAGTGGGCAAAGTGGGCAGCTGCCCAAGGGCCTCCACATCTTACAATATTTTATTTATTTGTTTATTCATTTGGATTATTTTTATTTTCATTCTTTAAAATTCATGTTTATCTATTCCATCACGTAAAGCTATGTTCAGCAAGAAGCGTGACAGAAATTAGGCTAGCTCCTCCTAGAAATTCATGAATACCTGGTTTTCCTATGAACCGACTTGAGACCACATGAATGACTCCAGTCATGTCTCACTTTTGTGTGCGTGTTTGTGTTGGGAATTTGTACACTATCAATAAATATAGTTAATTTAAAATTTCTCAATGTTCTAATTTCCTCAATATAACTGCATATGGCTTCAAAATTCTCCAAAGAAGTGTTCAAATTTCAAAATTTTCCCGGAGGTCTTACAGCGCCCCCCGGAACTCCCAGATGTTCAGGCTCGCTTCACTCGCCACCCCACCCTCTTCGGTAGTTATAATGAGGGGGGCCCTCCACAAAGAGGCCATGGGCCTCCACAGGTCTAAATCCGGCACTGCCTCGAGGGGGCACTCGCTTCCCCCCCCCCCCAAAAGAGTCCTAGAGTCGCTCGTAAGGGAGCCGGTGCGGACGAACCGAAGCCTCGGCTCCCCGCCAAGAATAGTCAGTCGCCGGTTCGCAGTTCCCGCATCGCCGCCGGCCACCACCAACGGCATCAAAAGTCCCGTGCAAACCGCCGACAAAAATTCCACGGCTTCGAGACTGCCCAGACTGGATAATTCCAGCGTGGCTGTTAAAAACAGCCTAAAGAAGTCGCTCCTCTGCAGACTTCCTCGCCAAAACTCTCTCTCAAAAACAAGACGGTCAACGGCAAGACTCCAAACGAGACGGATCCGGACGATTCCCCGGACTCCGGCAGCTTCGATCAAGATTCGTTAGAAGAAGCAGAAGACATCGAAGTGATGCCTCCGGCGTCTAGAGGTGCCTTCCGCCGTTTTACGGGAGTGGTCGGTCAGTCCCCGACGGAGATGGCAGCGACCTGCACAGCTCAGCGTTGCGGCGGCACCGCCACTCAAGACGAGGCAAAGTTCCAGGAGGCCAGAGAGGTTCTCACCAGTGAATCAAGACAGTTCGTAACGGAATCGAAGTTATTCGTCAAGTCGGCCACAGAATCCGAAGACACGTTATTGCAGTGTCTGTCGACGTGTATAAAGCTGGTGCAGCGCATGGTGGAGGTGACCCAGCAGGTGGTGCGGCACACGACCACGCCTCTCCAGACTCAGAACGTGGTAGTGAAGGTGAGGGACGTGGCCACCACCTACCAGTCCACCGTCCGGGCGGCGCTGTCCGCTGGATGGACCATCCTTCCATGAACACCCTCATGACTCAGGCCACCAACCTGGCCGGCGTACTCACCGCTCTCATGCGCACGCTCAGTGTTCAGCCGGTGAGATCCCCGACGCTCCGACGTCGCAGAATCGTGTGCATTATCGTATTATTAAGATCGCTCTCCCAGTAAAGAGTTGCAAAAATCGCCATTGACAGTGCAATGAATGGAAACTTACAAAAGAGTACTTAATGTATTTACACGTTTGTAGATATAGAAATAAACCCGATACGCATAATGTCAATCACCGTAGCCCGACCAGCTTCTGTAAATAACGATAGAAATCTCAGGCATTATGAACAGTCAGTACGGAGGAGAGCGAGAGCACCGGCTCCAGAGTCGAGTGTCCGGGACGAAGCTGGGACATTCAGGGTAACGTAACAGTTAATAGAGCTGTGTATTTCACTACATTGATATAATTGTGTGTATAACATAATGCCTAACTTACCCCCAGTCTCGCATTTGACTATAAATTTCCAAGTGTATGTTTGTTTCTCAAATGTATTTAATATAGCAGTTTTTTCAGTTACTTTGTTTATTATTCCAAGTTTATTGGCACTACTTGTAATTGTTCTCCAGATTTTTTATTTGTTGTATTTGTTATACAGTATAATTGCAACTTATCGTTTGCTTCCACTTTCTATTAATTTGTTCTTCGTCTTGTACAGTTTGAGGCCCCCTCCCCTACCCTTCTTGGTGTATATAACTTCTGTACAGCAACAAAACTTGTCACATGTCAGCCCCAGTTAAGAGTTGTATTTCAGTGTATCTGCTGGATTTTCTGCTAAATCTAGTGTTATAGTATAAACCGTCTGTATCCCCTTGTGTATCTACCTACTAAGGGTACCCGGGTATATACTGTGGGGAGATGTATCTACTGTAGCTGTGAGGACTATTAGTGAAGGGTTAAACAATGAACGGTTTCTTGTATAGGAATGTTGTAATATAATGTGAATGACAGTACAGTAATGGAGGTTGGGAGTACGTTACTGTAGTGGTAATACTGTAACGAGTACAGTAGTAATAACGGTGACGAGTACTAGCAGTGGTGGAGGGTGTAGTAGTACAGCTATACTCAAGGTAACAAGTTACGTAAATCTACCACCCAAGACGAGTGAGCTCAGACGTGGTGGCCAATGGAGTTCCCAAACATTTGCAGTAGGAGTGGATTGTTCCAGAAACGCTGCTGCCTACAGATTCAGGTGATGAGCTACCAGTACACGTGCCTAGTGGTTGTGAAGAAGCTACTTTGAGTGGTTGGGGGAAATGTAGGCGTTAGTGTTGTGCTGCAGACATTCCTCAGTAGCCAGACCAGGGGAACTACGGACCTCACCCAGAACATGTACTTTGTTGTGCTAGGTTATATAAGCATTTTATGGACTCCATTTGTCTTGTTTATCCTCCCACTTCGGATCATTGTGGTAGCAAGAATCTGGCCTCGAATACAGAATTGTTCTAACCTCGGGTATTCACCAAGTGGGTCTTCCACCATAATTACTGGCCACTGTACTACCACCTTTCCATTTATACCGATTATGAACTGGGAAGGGAAACATGGAATTAAGAGGATGAGAAAGCACAAGGGGTTCAAAGACAAGAAGAATTGATGGAGCATTTACATTAACAAGTATAGTCGGTTGTATCATGACCACACAACGTCATCTATGTATTCAACAGTAAATTCGGCCACCTAAACTGCCAGCTTTCGACGAGTTATGGGACCAGGTGGACTCGTGTGCAGGTTTGACAAAGTGGCTATGGACACCAGGTGCAGTAAGGATATATGTCCACTATCCTCACTGTTAAGTCATATTAAGTTTGATATTGCTTCCTTAGCAGAGAATCAATGATAAGTTAAAAAATTCTTTGCTCTAGGCTCGAGATTCCATTCGTACATGGATTCAGGTGGAAAGCTTCAGATGGATGAAAGTTAGCGTTCATACATTGCTCGATTGAAGCTACCAAGTAAATGTATTGTACTAGCTGGTCGGGTGGGGTCTTAAAGCCAAATTAAGGATCATCTAGAAAGAACAAGAGTAGTCCCCACGATCTTGTGTAAACCTGAATTATTTAAGCTGGTAAATTGTATACAAGTTATTTGAGAGGGAAATGTCAAGTCTAGTCTTAAGTTGATCTAAAAAAAAAACCAGAAAACCGTTATTAAAGTAACTAAAAAACGGGGTTTAAAGTTTAAATCAAGTTTATAGTAGAAGTATGTAGATCATACCTAAAGTTAAGTAAATACAGCAGTTCGCCCTACTCTGAATCTTCCCCACTAGCCGGGTTCGTCCTTAGCTGCCCACATAACCAAGGTAGGGAGGTCACTGTGCCGTGGGTGAAGCTGGAATGGACCACTTTCAGCTAGAGTTTAGTTTAACAAATTTATTGGCAGAGCTTGTAATACAGTTTGCCTATTCTGAGTAATTCAGTCAGGTCTTGACACTGAGGGTGGTATCACTTCTCACTGTCACGCAGGACAGAGGTTCACACACAAAGAAATACATCATATTCATTAACAACTAAATGTATATAGGTCAGGTTCATATGGATAATGTCACTGTTCACTGCCATGCTGGACAGAGGTTCGTAAACAAAGAGTTGCATCATATTCATTGACAGTACATATACGTAAACACACACACATACATATACGTACATACACATATACATATACATGTACACGTACATGCACACACGCACACATACATATACGTCGGTCAGATTCATGTGGGTAATGTCACTTTTCACTGCCATACAGGACAGAGGTTCGTACACAAAGAATGCATCATATTCATTGACTATATATAGGTCAGATTCATGTGGGTAATGCCACTGTTCACTGCCACGCAGGACAGAGGTTCGTACACAAAGAAGTAAATACATCACATTCACCAGCAGCATATATAGGTCAGTGGATCACATACATTGGAGTCATTCTAATTGAAGACTAATCAGTGTGGGCTAGCAAATTTGGGATAAACGGCAAGAATGTCCTCAAGCACACCTGATTCAATGAAGTAATTACATAGTTCAAGATACAGTAAGTCAGGTGGCCTGAAGTCTTTGACAGTGTCACATTCAATAATATAGTGTTCAAGTGTATGCTTTAAAGGTTTATCACAAAGTTTACATGCCGAGTGTTCCGGTATGGGTACAGCGTTACTAACTTGCCAGATGTGTCTGTATCCTAGCCTAATTCTGGCCACGACTACATCACAGTGTCTGGTTCTGTCCTTATGCTGGCCATACCGGTACCTCTTGTTACAAAATTTGTCATATTTACTAATGCTACAACTGTCAGGTCTCTCTGCATATCTCACTTCTTCTAGATCAGAGTTCATGATTCTGACTTGAATGTTTTTAATTACGGCATTGGACAGACCAAGGTCGCGGTCAACATTTTCTTTCTTACACGCCTCATTGGCCAGTCTATCAGCACGGTCATGATACCTGATTCCAACATGGGACGGAATCCACACAAATTCGATACGAAAGTTGTTCTCATTGGCAGTTATCACATTCCTTTTAATATCACATGCAACTTTAGACAGAGCCTGACGGGCTGTTCATTGATTTCAAAGCACTTTGAGAGTCACAGAATATCACCCCACCTCCATTTTCTTTGAGGTAGTCTGTGGCTAAGTAGATTCCAGTTAGTTCAGTTTGTGTTGTGCTGGCCCAGTTGTTCAGCCTTTGTTTGGTTGACACTATCCTCTTTCTTTATACATTACAATTACACAGCCTGTTCTACCTGTGTTTGTCTGCACAGAACCATCAGTAAAAGCATAACATTCACTTGATTTAATACTCTGTGTCTGTTAATAGTTTCTAGTGTGACACACCGACACATCGGTGTTTAACATTTGCTTACTATCAACAGGAGTGTAATTAATAGGAACTGATATGTCCAGCCAAGGAGGAATAGCATTAATAGACTCGTCTGGGGTTATTGGGACATTCAGTTTCAGGAGATCTGCAACACTTTTATGAAGCCACGCCCCAAAGAGTCTTTTGAGAGACTCGATTCATCCCGCCGCTGAAACATTACCAAAAACTACTCCACGTAGATCTCGGATATCTGGAACAAGCAAGTAATCAGAGATTAAATATAGAATTATACTTAGTATCAAACTCAGTCAGAGAAATAGCTTACCAATTACATTAATATATAACTAAGTTATATCAAATATAAATAGTTCATCAACAAAACTAATTTTTAACCAACACAAGAAATATACTCACGAAAAATAACACCAACAGCTGAAGAAATGTATATCCATGGTTCCAGTCGCACTACTTCCTTTGAGGTTATGATCAGTTCTGACCTCCCGTCACAGCTGTCAGAGTATTTAAGGACGGCAGTGGGGGGGGAGATACAGGTGATTTAGGCGGGAAAATCTTAACTAGGCTAACCACCTCATTACAAGTGTTTAAGACATTTTATTTTTCGATAATTGTTCTATAAAACTTCACTATGTCTTGACTAGTTATCGCCTTTCTATTGCTAGTTTAATATTTTTCTATTGATAACTTGTTAATTTTTCACTTTAGAGATTAATGAATGTGGTTTTACCGGGAGTTAAACAGGCGTAACAACCATTAGCGGCTTTACTGTGGTGGTGTCTGTTTCTGGCCGCCCATAGAAAGCCGTAGAATTCGTCAAGCTATATTTATCAAAACTTCAAAAACCAGATCACAATTGACTTTGATGTGAAAGATTATGAATAAAGAAAAATACAGCGTATATTAAAGTTGGAAGTTTGTCTACATTTGTCACTTTCACATAAATACACATCTGAATCTGTAGATAATGGTCACTCATAATAAGGTCATTTAAAAATGAAAAGTCTTTAAGCTTGGTAATAAAATAAACTAATTCAATAAATGTCTGGCTGGGTTCCTTTTATACATTCCTAAATCTACTATAGAATTCATTGGCCTCTTTAACAGTGTAAGCAACGGCCTTTATCCTCTCAAGCCAACCATAGAGTCTCAGAGCCTTATTGGACAACATCGTCACAAGTATTGGTAACAATAAAAATGGTTCAACTTCTCACTGATTCTAAATAATAAAAGTTTCACCCTTTAAGTGAACCAGCAGTACTTAAGTATTCCAGGCAGTATATAAGTACCACCAACATATAGGCTTTACTAACGTACAGTATTGTTAATGAATGTGGTGAGAATACTTCAAAGTTTGTACATATATAATAGATCTATAATTTGCTTTAGTTCCTCCAAGAAGTACAAGTTTCTGTAGTGCCCCAAGAACGAAGGCACATTTTCTTTCTTGTTAAATTACTGAAATCTTTATGTTTTTCAGTTATTTCACACCCAAAATCATTTTATTTTTACGGAATCTATTACATGCTAACATAGTTTTATGTAAATGGTAATAAATGATTATTCAAATGGCTGTTTTATATATTCAACGTAAAAAAGTAATAAGATAAGGAATGATATGGAGGTGAGCGCCATCTATGAGTTAACAGCACTACTAAACCTTCATCACGGGGTACAAGGGAGAGTTGGAGGTGAGCGCCATCTATGAGTTAACAGCACTACTAAACCTTCATCACAGGGTACAGGGGAGAGTTGGAGGTGAGCGCCATCTATGAGTTAACAGCACTACTAAACCTTCATCACGGGGAACAAGGGAGAGTTGGAGGTGAGCGCCATCTATGAGTTAACAGCACTACTAAACCTTCATCACGGGTTACAGGGGAGAGTTTCTCGTCTGGTGGTTCTTGGATCCATCACCAGCTGACAGCCCCGAAAATATCGGCCTGAGGCATCGGTAAGACATTTCTTCATAATATTATACCAAATATTTAACATTAATAATACTAAGAAGTTATTGGAGAATTATTATGGTTAGACAGAGTGTATTTAATGGTTAATTTAGTTAATTGTGCTGGGTCATCTGGTGAAGTACTGTATTGGTATATTGTTGCCACTATATGACATCAAAGTTTAAAGTATGTTTTTCCGGTGGTTTTTGATGTAATGAACGAATTTGACCTTCATTTGTGGCGCAAATCAATAGTTTTGAGATAAGCCCCTGGTGAATTAATATGAGCCCCTGGTGAATTAATATGAGCCCCTGGTGAATTAATATGAGCCCCTGGTGAATTAATATGAGCCCCTGGTGAATTAATATGAGCCCCTGGTGAATTAATATAAGTGGACAACCATGGAGTTGTTGATCAATGTTGTTCCGATGGTTTAGGTAAATATTCGTCCATTGGCTGTCCTCGGGTTTTGTATGAGAATGGGTTTTTTTTCGAGATTTTTCTGTGTTGTACTCAAATGTGCCCTTTTCTTTTGTAAAGTAATGTGTTTTGCAAAAAAATATCACTTTCAATTTTAACAAACTGCTAATTTTGCCAATAAAATAGAGGTCAAATTTGAGTAAAACACCAAAGTACACCATAAACTAATTCTCGTACCAAAGAACCTACCTAACCTAACCTACGAGGAGGAGACGAGTTAGGAGCATAACCTCGAGTAAACATGGCGGGAACCTGCGGACAGCCAATGGACCAATATTAACCCACTTTTCTTCAATGACGTTTCCTTCACAAATGACTTAAATATAGCAGGGAGATTAGGTAATTTTAAGTAATTTCTGAGGAAAACGTCGTAGAAGAAACGTGTTTTAACATTGTCTAAACCATCGGAAAAACACATTGCTCAACAAAAACTCAATGTTGGTCCACTTGTAAAAATTTACCACCCTGCCCCTCAGAAACTAGAGCTATAAGAATTGCGGTAAAAAGTGTTCAAAACGCACAAAAACCCGTCGGAAAGTTTTGGATTTAACCTAACCAAACCTAAGCTAACGTGGGTGTGTACCACCATGAACAGACATACATAATGAACTGTTAAATATCTCGCTTAAACGTATTTTGTTCCAGAAATGTCATTGAAGAAAATTGTCTTGGAATTGTCAAAATTACCGATTGCAATTATAAAATTCCCGAGATTCGTTTAGCGACAAGTGAAATGGCAAAAATAGGTTTTCCCTAGTGTATTATGTTTTTCGAGCAATTCTAACCTTCATTTCTGGTATAAATTAGCCGTTATGGAGATACGATCTCGGTTACCGGGACGAGTTTGATTTTGTTAATTTTTTTCCACAGGTGGTGTTATTATAGAATTTGAAGAGGTGACATTTGCTAGATGCTAATACTGTATAATCTGATGTAATATAACCAATCAAAGCGACCTACCTAACCTTACCTAACTTCCTAGCCAGGGCGTGGACTTGCCATATTAAACAAAGTACTTATTTTGATATCTGGTACCAACTAAAGCAACTTTATAGAAGCATCACGGTGTAATTTGTATTTTTGTGGATGCAAGAGTGCGCTCGGACTCTGCGAGTCGGCTATAAACAAACACGGCTCGGCAAATTTTTCGGAGTGTTTACGGTAAATGCAATTATTCGCCGCAGAGCACGGAGACGTCATTTTAGTGTCGCGCGCTATGTTTTTCAGTGTTTTACCCCCATTTCCTCCAACCTTCATCCCTTGCCCACTACAGGTGATTTAAGATCATATGAAAAATAAAGAAAAAAGTGCTTTTAATTAAAATAAAAAGTTTTTGCCTCTTTTAAAATATTAGGCTATAATAAGAACACCTATGGAAAATATGAACCAAATCGAAAAACTATTTCTGGTGGTAGTGGTGTTCTGAGAAAAAAAGAAAGAAAACCTAACCTAACCTTTCCTATCCCTTAACACTTCAAATAATATATAAAGGTTACTTTATTTAACTGATAAAAGAAAAAGTTATTTCATTAATGTTTTGTCAGTGAGTCATTAGCATTTATAGGTCACTAGGGAAGCTGGAATACGTTTAAAAAATAATTTGCACTTGCATAAATCACCCAATAGATTTGAACTGTCCTCTGATTGGTCACAGCAGATAATGTGAAATTCAAACGAAAGAAATTTAAATATTAAATTGCGCAAAAGTTTTTGCCCGCTAGTGCAATAAGAATCCGTCAATATTGTCGTAGCTTCGTCCTATTTTGGTCACGTCCACAAAATGTAACCGCGATGCGTCGCGTAAGAAACCGGGTGTGCCGATTCATTTTTTGTGCGTCCGTCACAAAAGGTTTCTAGCGTTAAAGGAAATAAAGGTCACACGTTTCTATTAGAAAGAGCAAAATAAAAACACGGAAAATTGTAGTTTCGGCGAAGCGCCGAGGTCGGACTCATTCTAAACACATCAAAAACTATTGGAAAAACCCAATTTCAACCTAACTGATTTGAGAAATCAGTTTCTCTATGTGGTATTAAACAAACAAGTGCCTTTGTTATAAGTGTACGAAGTTGTTATTCGACCAAATAAACCGTCGGCTATTTGACCGGGACCTGCGAGGATCGTACGCATACGATTTTAATGGGATTGTAGTCGGGATGATTGTGGGCATTAAACAAGTCATTACACTGTGGTATTATTTAATTGTAGAAGTTTCTGTGGGCAAAAGTATTGTTTTATTTTAGATCTCGGTCAAATAATCAGTGGTTATTGTGCCAAGTACCGGTCAAATAACCCTTGCCTATAATATAATAGTTTTACAGTGTTGTGTATTATAGTATAGCTATTGGTCACATTTCCAGGAAGCTTCAAGGACCAACAACACATCTCCACGGCAAGCTCAGACTCCGTTAACGGAGAAACGCCGCCGACCCATGGGAGGCGAGACCGACGTCGTCACTTCGCGTCGCGTCGTCGGGCGTACGAGTCGAGTGCATTAGAGTACTTGTATTGAAATGCACTTGTACACTAATCCTATAAAAGTGGGCATTTACGTAATCTTTTGTGTCTAAAGTCACGTCCCATTGGTGTCGGTGGAACGCGACACGTCAAAAATATTGCCCAGATTCACGTTTTCCATCCCATACCAAATTTTGAATGTGTGTTTATTTTGTTTTTCTTTAAAGTACAGTACAGTATAATATATTAATAACTTTAAGCTTCGTTTTTAAAGCCTAATTTCATTGTTATTAATTATGATACTCTACAAATACTGTGCTACTTTTTCTACTTGTATGATTCAGTTGAGCTAATTAAACTTTTATTTGCATAGTGTTGAAGAAGACTACTGTACATAGTTTAAATTTTTACATATCAACAGTGCAGTACTTTATCTTAAGTAATATTTTCAGGCACTTTCTCTATCACTGCCTAAAGTGGACCTGAACCTTTGGACCTGATGTGAACTAGAATGAAGTTGGCTGGACCTCAAGTACTCTGTGGTATTGTATTTAATATTGTTCTGGTACTTTGAATGTTCGGAAAGTTCTACAGGCATTCCCCAGTTTATAAGAGTATTATGCCTTAAGAACGTATATTAAATCGAATTAATATTCCTATAGACGCGCATTATAAAAGCCAAGATACTTTTCTACAATGAAAAAAGTTCCCCCAAAATTATGTACAGTCCCCCAAAAAGTATCGATAGATTTTCTTGCGGTAAATTTTGAAACTCCAGATGAAATACATTGATGTGATCCCCATTGCGTCAGCATAAGTTGGTACGCCTGCTCACTATAGCGGCAACGGCTATAGACGGCGGGTAGCGAGGGAGTCATCCTCGTGTGACATACAACTGTATTGTATATGCTTTACAATAACAAGAAATTCATTAAGCAATATTAATGTATGTATCGTGCTGGGTAGAAACAAGGCCCCAACCGAGGATTACAATAATATCAAAATATACGTTAAATGGAAGAGTCTTGGAATGTCGCAACCGAGACGGACCTCGAGGCGGACATTTCACCACCGTGTCGTAGTGACAGTTTCATTCGTACCGAGTTGCAGAATATAGTCGTCGACAACACGTCTGATTTATGAGAGGTGACCAAGGAAATAGTAGTTGATATTAGAGTGAACAGCTACAGCAATATACAGTATGTCGGTCTAATTGGGATCTGCCAAATATCATTGATACGTAAATGCTGTCGGTTTAACGTCACAATAAGAATTTAAATCGGCGCGTCGCCGGTCGTTTCATGGCGCCTGACCCGTCGCAATACCGCGGGTTCGCTCACCCCGTTGCGTCTTTCCGATAATTCCTCGGTTCGTTTGACGTAAGAACCCATTAATGACCGGCACGGCGTCGGCGTCCATTTACGACACGCAATCTCAATTCGCTTGACGTGCGATCGGAAGCCTCGGAGGATTCGCATCTCTCAAAGACATACGTATGCTCATTCGTGCTCGGAGGTGTAGCGTAGAGTTAGCAACAGTTCTGAAACGGGTCGTGTAACATTGGTCGAATAGCCCCGAATCACGTCGACCCCGTGGCTAAAGATATTATTTTGGGTTGACCGTACACGTCGATTATAAGCCAATACAGGAGCTTCTCGACAGACGGACGAGTCGAGTTCCCGAGGCTCGTTCTCGAGTCCGACTAAACTCTCGTAGATAATGATATACAGTAGAGCTATACCGTATATAGCCAGCACATTACGGTACAGTCGGTCCCCGACTTACGACGGGGATAGGGACCGGCGACCGGGTCGCAAGTCGAAAATAATACCGTACAGAGAAAATCTAAAACGGGTGTCTCTCTCTCTTCTCGGCACCACGAGAACTCTCACTCTTACGCTTGCCAGCCATTTTAAAGGGAATTACAAACAAAATTTTTTTCTATACACAGCGCAATCACTAACGTCGGGACTCGAAAATAGGTAATTTGACAAAATTTTGGTACGACCGAGGCAGTAGTATGTCGAGTAGGTCGTAAGTCGAGGAGTAGCTGTATTTAACTAATGATAACAGAAAAAGTTATTTCTTTAATGTTTTGTTTTTGTGTTTTAATGTTTTGTCGGCGAGTCGGTTCTCGTCTTCAACGTTTAGGTCACGAGGGAGGCTTAAATATATCCAGAAAAAAAAGTTTTTGCTCCTGCGTAAATATCACAATAGATTTGCACTGTCCTCTGTTTGGTCACAGCAGATTATGTGAAATTCGAGCGAGAGAGATTTAAATAATAAATCCCGCAAAATTGTGCGTCTCTCCCGGAAGCACGATAAGAATCCGTCGACATCGTCGCAGTTTCGTTCTACGTCGGTCGCATCCACGAAATGTAAACACTATTGGACTGTACGAAACCGGGTATGCCGATTCAATTTTTGCTCGTCCATCGCAAGAAGTTAGATAGTTTAGATTAGTTTAGGTTAGGTAGGGTTTTCAATGTTTTTTTTTTAACCCTTCATGTTGAAAGTAACTTTGTTTGGAAGATTCATTGTTTTTGATAGTGTAAGGAAATTAAGATCATATTTATTTATTAGAAAAAATCCAAATAAATACTGGTAAAATTATCGTTTTGGCCGTGCATCTATTTTCCAAAAGTCATAATCGTTCAAAATATCCGTAAACACCGTTGGAAAAAGATAATTTCAACCTAACGTAACCTATTTGAGTAATCGGTTTCTCCATGTGGTGTTAAACTAATAAGTAATGTTTATTTTTAATACAAAGTTGTTATTTGACCCGGATTCTGGGCCAAATGACCGTCGGCTATTTGACCGGGACCTGCGGGGATCGTATGGGATTGTAGTCGGGATGGTTGGGGGCATTAAACAAGTCATTCCATTATGGTATTATTTAATTGTATAATTTCTGTTGACAAAAGGATTTAGTTTTATTTTAGATCTGTCAAATAAGCGGCGGTTATTGTGCCGAGTACCGGTCAAATAATCCATGCCTATAATATAATAGTTTTACAGTGTTGTGTATTATATAGCTATTGGTCACATTTCTAGGAAGCTTCAAGGACCAACAACACATCTCGGTACGACAAGTGGAGACTCGACCGTACAGACCCGTCCGGTCTCACACACGACGCCGTTAACGGCAAACGGAGAAACGCCGCCGCCGACCCGCGGGAGGTAAGACCGACGTCGTCACTTCGCGTCGCGTCGTCGGGCGTATTAGAGGACTTGTATTTAAGTGCACTTGTACAGTAATCCTATAAAAGTGGACATTTATGTAAATGTTTGTGTCTAAAGTCACTTCCCATTGGTGTCGGTGGTACAGGACCTCTCAAAATTGTGGCCCAGATTCACGTTTTTCATCCCAAACCAAATTTTGAATGTGTGTTTATTTCGTTATTCCTTAAAGTACAGTGCAGTATATTAATAACTTTTAGCTTCGTTTTCAAAACATAATGTCATTGTTTATTAATTATGATTCTTTACAAATGCTGTACTACTTTTTCTGCCTGTATGTTTCAATTCAGTTAATGAAACTTTTATTTGCATAGTTTTGAAGAAGACTACAGTACTTAGTACATAGTTTAAATGTTTGCATATCAACAGTGCAGTACTTTATCTTAAGTAATATTTTCAGGTACTTTCTCCATCACTGCCATAAGTGGACCTGATGTGAACTAGAATGAAGTTGGCTGGACCTGCAGTGAAGTGGACCTGAAGCTAACTGGACCTCAAGTAGTCTGTGGTATTGTATTTAATATTGTTGTGGTACTTTGAATGTTAGGAAAGTTGTACAGGCATTCCCCAGTTTGTAAGAGTACTGTGTCTTATAAAAACCTATGGTAAATCGAATCAATATTCCTATAGACTCACATTATAAAAGCCAAGATACTTTTCTTCAATGAAAAAAGTTCCCCCCAATTATGTAGTCTCCAAAAAGTATCGATAGATTTTCTAGCGGTAAAATTTGAAACGCTGGGTGAAAGACTTTGATGTGATCTCCAGTGCATCAGCATAAATTGGTACAGGTACATCCGGTCACTATATGAGCAACAGCCATAGACGGCGGGTAGCGAGAGAGGGAGTCATCCTCGTGTGACATACAACCGTACAGTATATGCTTTACTATAACAAGAAATCCATTAAGCTATATTAATGTATGTATCGTGCTGGGTAGAAGCAAGGCATATGTAAAGAAGCCCCTGACTGAGGATTACAATAACATGGAAATATACTTTAAATGGAAGAGTTTCGGATCACAACCGAGGCGGACCTCGAGGCGGACATTTCACCACCGTGTCGTAGTGACGGTTTCATTCTTACCGAGTTGCAGAATATAGTCGTCGACGACAGAGGACAGTGCAAATCTATTGTGATATTTACGCAGGAGCAAAAACTTTTTTTTCTAGATATATTTAAGCCTCCCTCGTGACCTAAACGTTGAAGACGAGAACCGACTCACCGACAAAACATTAAAACACAAAAACGAAACATTAAAGGAAATAGTAGTTGATATTAGAGTGAACAGCTACAGCAATATACAGTATATCGGTCTAATTGGGATCTGCCAAATATTATTGATTCGTAAATAGTGTCGGTTTAACGTCACAATAAGAACTTAAATCGGCGCGTCGCCGGTCGTTTCATGGATGTTGGCTGACCCATCGCGATATCGCGGGTTCGCTCGCCCCGTTGCGTCTTTCCGATAATTCCTCGGTTCGTTTGACGTAAGATCCCATTAATGACCGGCACGGCGTCGGCGTCCATTTACGACACGCAATCTCAATTCGCGTAACGTGCGATCGGAAGCCTCGGAGGATTTGCATCTTTCAAAAACATATGTATACTCATTCGTGCTCAGAGGTGTAGACGTAGAGTTAGCAAAGAGTTCTGAAACAGGTCGTGTAACATTGGTCGAATAGCCTCGAATCACGTCGACCCCCGTGGCTAAAGATATTATTTTGGGGTGACCGTACATGTCGATTATAAGCCAATACAGGAGCTTCTCGACAGACAGACGAGTCGAGTTCCCGAGGCTTGTTCGCGAGTCCAACTTAACTCTTGTAGATAATGATAAACACTAGAGCTATACTGTATATACCCAGCACATTACGGTACAGTCGGTCCCCGACTTACGACAGGGTTAGGGACCGGCGACCGGGTCGCAAGTCGAAAATAATACCGTACATAGAAAATCTAAAATGGGTGTCTCTCTCTCTTCTCGGCACCACGAGAACTCTCACTCTTACGCTTGCCAGCCATTTTAAAGGGAATTGCAAACAAAAATTTTGTCGGTACACAGCGCAATCACTAACGTCGGGACTCGAAAATAGGTAATTTGACAAAATTTTCGTACGACCGAGGCAGTAGTATGTCGAGTAGGTCGTAAGTCGAGGAGTAGCTGTATTTAACTAATGATAACAGAAAAAGTTATTTCTTTAATGTTTTGTTTTTGTGTTTTAATGTTTTGTCGGCGAGTCGGTTCTCGTCTTCAACGTTTAGGTCACGAGGGAGGCTTAAATATATCTAGAAAAAAAAGTTTTTGCTCCTGCGTAAATATCACAATAGATTTGCACTGTCCTCTGTTTGGTCACAGCAGATTGTGTGAAATTCGAGCAAGAGAGATTTAAATAATAAATCCCGCAAAATTGTGCGTCTCTCCCGGAAGCACGATAAGAATCCGTCGACATCATCGCAGTTTCGTTCTACGTCGGTCACGTCCACGAAATGTAAACACTATTGGACTGTACGAAACCGGGTATGCCGATTAAATTTTTGCTCGTCCATCGCAAGAAGTTAGGTAGTTTAGATTAGATTAGGTTAGGTAGGGTTTTCAATGTTTTTTTTTAACCCTTCATGTTGAAAGTAACTTTGTTTGGAAGATTCATTGTTTTTGTTAGTGTAAGGAAATTAAGATCATATTTATTTATTAGAAAAAATCCAAATAAATACTGGTAAAATTATCGTTTTGGCCGTGCACCTATTCTCCAAAAGTCATAATCGTTCAAAATATCCATAAACACCGTTGGAAAAAGATAATTTCAACCTAACGTAACCTATTTGAGTAATCAGTTTCTCCATGTGGTGTTAAACTAATAAGTAATGTTTATTTTTAAAACAAAGTTGTTATTTGACCCGGATTCTGGGCCAAATAACAGTCGACTATTTGACCGGGACCTGCGGGGATCGTATGGGATTTTAATGGGATAGTAGTCGGGATGGTTGGGGGCATTAAACAAGTCATTACATTATGGTATTATTTAATTGTATAATTTCTGTTGACAAAAGGATTTAGTTTTATTTTAGATCTGTCAAATAAGCGGCGGTTATTGTGCCGAGTACTGGTCAAATAATCCCTGCCTATAATATAATAGTTTTACAGTGTTGTGTATTATATAGGTATCTGTTACATTTCCAGGAAGCTTCAAGGACCAACAACACATCTCGGTACGACAAGTGGAGACTCGACCGTACAGACCCGTCCGGTCTCGCATACGACGCCGTTAACGGCAAACGGAGAAACGCCGCCGCCGACCCGCGGGAAGTAAGACCGACGTCGTTACTTAGCGTCGTGTCATCGGGCGTACGAGCCGAGCCTATTAGAGGACTTGTATTTAAGTGCACTTGTACAGTAATCCTATAAAAGTGGACATTTATGTAAATGTTTGAGTCTAAAGTCACTTCCCATTGGTGTCGGTGGTACGGGACCTCTCAAAACTGTGGCCCAGATTCACGTTTTCCATCCCATACCAAATTTTGAATGTGTGTTTATTTAGTTTTTCTTTAAAGTACAATACTGTGTAATATATTAATAACTTTAAGCTTCGTTTTGAAAACATAATGCCATTGTTTTTTAATTATGATTCTTTACAAATGCTGTACTACTTTTTATACCTTTTTCTGCTTGTATGTTTCAATTCAGTTAATGAAACTTTTATTTGCATAGTTTTGAAGAAGACTACAGTACTTAGTACATAGTTTAAATGTTTGCATATCAACAGTGCAGTACTTTATCTTAAGTAATATTTTCAGGTACTTTCTCCATCACTGCCTAAAGTGGACCTGAAATTTTGGACCTGAAGCTAACTGGACCTCAAGTAGTCTGTGGTATTGTATTTAATATTGTTGTGGTACTTTGAATGTTAGGAAAGTTGTACAGGCATTCCCCAGTTTAAAAGAGTACTGTGTCTTATAAAAACCTATAGTAAATCGAATCAATATTCCTATAGACTCACATTATAAAAGCGTAGATACTTTTCTTCAATGAAAAAAGTTCCCCCCAAATTATGTAGTCTCCAAAAAGTATCGATTGATATTCTAGCGGTAAAATTTGAAACGCTGGGTGAAATACTTTGATGTGATCTCGAGTGCATCAGCATAAATTGGTACAGGTACATCCGGTCACTATATGAGCAACAGCCATAGACGGCGGGTAGCGAGAGAGGGAGTCATCCTCGTGTGACATACAACCGTACAGAATATGCTTTACTATAACAAGAAATCCATTAAGCTATATTAATGTATGTATCGTGCTGGGTAGAGGCAAGGCATATGTAAAGAAGCCCCTGACTGAGGATTACAATAACATGGAAATATACTTTAAATGGAAGAGTTTCGGAACATCACAACCGAGACGGACCTCGAGGCGAACATTTCACCACCGTGTCGTAGTGACGGTTTCATTCGTACCGAGTTGCAGAATATAGTCGTCGACGACACGTATGATTTATGAGAGGTGACCAAGGAAATAGTAGTTGATATTAGAGTGAACAGCTACAGCAATATACAATATATCGGTCTAATTGGGATCTGCCAAATATTATTGATTCGTAAATAGTGTCGGTTTAACGTCACAATAAGAATTTAAATCGGCGCGTCGCCTGTCGTTTCATGGATGTTGGCTGACCCATCGCGATATCGCGGGTTCGCTCGCCCCATTGCGTCTTTCCGATAATTCCTCGGTTCGTTTGACGTAAGATCCCATTAATGACCGGCACGGCATCGGCGTCCATTTACGACACGCAATCTCAATTCGCGTAACGTGCGATCGGAAGCCTCGGAGGATTTGCATCTTTCAAAAACATATGTATACTCATTCGTGCTCAGAGGTGTAGACGTAGAGTTAGCAAAGAGTTCTGAAACAGGTCGTGTAACATTGGTCGAATAGCCTCGAATCACGTCGACCCCCGTGGCTAAAGATATTATTTTGGGGTGACCGTACATGTCGATTATAAGCCAATACAGGAGCTTCTCGACAGACAGACGAGTCGAGTTCCCGAGGCTTGTTCGCGAGTCCAACTTAACTCTTGTAGATAATGATAAACAGTAGAGCTATACTGTATATACCCAGCACATTACAGTACAGTCGGTCCCCGACTTACGACAGGGTTAGGGACCGGCGACCGGGTCGCAAGTCGAAAATAATACCGTACATAGAAAATCTAAAATGGGTGTCTCTCTCTCTTCTCGGCACCACGAGAACTCTCACTCTTACGCTTGCTAGCCAATTTAAAGGGAATTGCAAACAAAAATTTTGTCGGTACACAGCGCAATCACTAACGTCGGGACTCGAAAATAGGTAATGTGACAAAATTTTGGTACGACCGAGGCAGTAGTATGTCGAGTAGGTCGTAAGTCGAGGAGTAGCTGTATTTAACTAATGATAACAGAAAAAGTTATTTCTTTAATGTTTTGTTTTTGTGTTTTAATGTTTTGTCTGTGAGTCGGTTCTCGTCTTCAACGTTTAGGTCACGAGGGAGGCTTAAATATATCTAGAAAAAATAGTTTTTGCTCCTGCGTAAATATCACAATAGATTTGCACTGTCCTCTGTTTGGTCACAGCAGATTGTGTGAAATTCGAGCAAGAGAGATTTAAATAATAAATCCCGCAAAATTGTGCGTCTCTCCCGGAAGCACGATAAGAATCCGTCGACATCGTCGCAGTTTCGTTCTACGTCGGCCACGTCCACGAAATGTAAACACTATTGGACTGTACGAAACCGGGTATGCCGATTAAATTTTTGCTCGTCCATCGCAAGAAGTTAGGTAGTTTAGATTAGATTAGGTTAGGTAGGGTTTTCAATGTTTTTTTTTAACCCTTCATGTTGAAAGTAACTTTGTTTGGAAGATTCATTGTTTTTGTTAGTGTAAGGAAATTAAGATCATATTTATTTATTAGAAAAAATCCAAATAAATACTGGTAAAATTATCGTTTTGGCCGTGCACCTATTCTCCAAAAGTCATAATCGTTCAAAATATCCATAAACACCGTTGGAAAAAGATAATTTCAACCTAACGTAACCTATTTGAGTAATCAGTTTCTCCATGTGGTGTTAAACTAATAAGTAATGTTTATTTTTAAAACAAAGTTGTTATTTGACCCGGATTCTGGGCCAAATAACAGTCGGCTATTTGACCGGGACCTGCGGGGATCGTATGGGATTTTAATGGGATTGTAGTCGGGATGGTTGGGGGCATTAAACAAGTCATTACATTATGGTATTATTTAATTGTATAATTTCTGTTGACAAAAGGATTTAGTTTTATTTTAGATCTGTCAAATAAGCGGCGGTTATTGTGCCGAGTACTGGTCAAATAATCCCTGCCTATAATATAATAGTTTTACAGTGTTGTGTATTATATAGCTATTGGTCACATTTCCAGGAAGCTTCAAGGACCAACAACACATCTCGGTACGGCAAGTGGAGACTCCACCGTACAGACCCGTCCGGTCTCGCATACGACGCCGTTAACGGCAAACGGAGAAACGCCGCCGCCGACCCGCGGGAAGTAAGACCGACGTCGTTACTTAGCGTCGTGTCATCGGGCGTACGAGCCAAGCGTATTAGAGGACTTGTATTTAAGTGCACTTGTACAGTAATCCTATAAAAGTGGACATTTATGTAAATGTTTGTGTCTAAAGTCACTTCCCATTGGTGTCGGTGGTACGGGACCTCTCAAAACTGTGGCCCAGATTCACGTTTTCCATCCCATACCAAATTTTGAATGTGTGTTTCTTTAGTTTTTCTTTAAAGTACAATACTGTGTAATATATTAATAACTTTAAGCTTCGTTTTGAAAACATAATGCCATTGTTTTTTAATTATGATTCTTTACAAATGCTGTACTACTTTTTATACCTTTTTCTGCTTGTATGTTTCAATTCAGTTAATGAAACTTTTATTTGCATAGTTTTGAAGAAGACTACAGTACTTAGTACATAGTTTAAATGTTTGCATATCAACAGTGCAGTACTTTATCTTAAGTAATATTTTCAGGTACTTTCTCCATCACTGCCTAAAGTGGACCTGAAATTTTGGACCTGAAGCTAACTGGACCTCAAGTAGTCTGTGGTATTGTATTTAATATTGTTGTGGTACTTTGAATGTTAGGAAAGTTGTACAGGCATTCCCCAGTTTGTAAGAGTACTGTGTCTTATAAAAACCTATAGTAAATCGAATCAATATTCCTATAGACTCACATTATAAAAGCGTAGATACTTTTCTTCAATGAAAAAAGTTCCCCCCAAATTATGTAGTCTCCAAATGTATCGATTGATATTCTAGCGGTAAAATTTGAAACGCTGGGTGAAATACTTTGATGTGATCTCGAGTGCATCAGCATAAATTGGTACAGGTACATCCGGTCACTATATGAGCTACAGCCATAGACGGCGGGTAGCGAGAGAGGGAGTCATCCTCGTGTGACATACAACCGTACAGTATATGCTTTACTATAACAAGAAATCCATTAAGCTATATTAATGTATGTATCGTGCTGGGTAGAAGCAAGGCATATGTAAAGAAGCCCCTGACTGAGGATTACAATAACATGGAAATATACTTTAAATGGAAGAGTTTCGGAACATCACAACCGAGACGGACATTTCACCACCGTGTCGTAGTAACCGTTTCATTCGTACCGAGTTGGAGAATATAGTCATCGACTAAGCAATTAGTAGTTGATCTTAGAGTGAACAGCTACAGCAATATACAATATATTGGTGTAAATGGAATCTGCCAAAATAAGATTTTAATTTGGCGCGTCGCTGGTCGTTTCGTGGCGGGTAACCCACGGCGATGCCACGGGTTCTCTCGTCCCAGTCTGCCGAGTTATCCGAGCGTTAAGTTTACCCTCGTCGCGAAGGCAAATAATAGCACCTCTCACCCCGTTGGGTCTTTCTGATAATTCCTCGGTTCATTTGACGTAAGATCCCATTAATGACCGGCACGGCGTCGGCGTCCATTTACGACACGCAATCGGAATTCGCGTAATATGCGATCCGAAGCCTTGGAGGATTCGTAACTTTCAAAAACGTATGTATACTCATTTGTGCTCAGAGGTGTAGATGTAGAGTTTGCAACAGTTCAGAAACAGGTCGTGCAACATTGGTCGGAAATCCTCAAATAACGTCGACCCAGTGGCTAAAGATATTATCTCGGGGTGACCGTACACGTCAATTATAAGTCAATACTGTATAGGAGCTTTTCGACCGACAAACGAGTCAAGTTCCTGAGGCTTGTTCGCGAGTTAAACTTAATTCTTGTAGATAATGATATACTGTAGAGCTATGCTGTATATAACCAGCACATTACGGTACAGTCGGTCCCCGACTTACGACGGGGTTAGGGACCGGCGACCGGGTCGCAAGTCGAAAATGGGAAAATAATACCGTACATAGAAAATCTATAATGGGTGTCTCTTTTTCTTCTCGGCACCACGAAACTCTCACTCTTACGCTTGCCAGCCATTTTAAAAAGAATTACAAACAAAAATTTTTGTCGGTACACAGCGCAATCACTAACGCCCTCCTGCCGCCGTTAATCGCCCGTAAGGCGATTACTGCCACTCATTCTTATCGCCTCACTGCCGCCGTTAATCGTCCGTAAGGCGATTGCTGCCACTCATTCTTATTGCCCCCCTGCCGCCGCTAATCGCCCGTAAGGCGATTGCTGCCACTCATTCTTATCGCCTCCCTGTCGCCGTTAATCGCCTGTAAGGCGATTGCTGCCACTCATTCTTATTGCCCCGCACCGCCTGTGAAGGCGATTGCTGCCACTCATTCTTATCGCCCCCCTGCCGCCGTTAATCACTTGTAAGGCGAATGCTGCCACTCATTTTTATCGCCTCCCTGCTGCCGTTATTCACCCGTAAGGCGATTGCTGCCTCTCATTCTTAAACTCTCCCTGCCGCCGTTAATCGCCCGTAAGGCGATTGCTGCCACTCATTCTAAACTCTTGCCGCTAATCGCCTCGTATATGATTGCTGCCACTCATTCTTATTGCCACTGTTATCGCCCGTAAGGCGATTGCTGCCACCATTCTTATCGCCGCACCGCCCGTAAGGCGATAGTTGCCACTCATTCTTATCGCCTCCTCCGCCGGCACGTTGCCGTCATTTTATCGCTTCCACGCCGCACCGCCTGTAAGGCGATTGTTGCCACTCAATTTTATCGCTAATCGTTAATCGCCCGTAAGGCGATAGCTGCCACTCATTCTTATCGCCTACCCTCCGCCGTTAATGCTGCCAGTCATTCTTATCGCCTCCACGCCGCCGTTAATCGCCCGTAAGGCGATTGCTGCCACTCATTCTTATTGCCCCCCTGCCGCCGTTAATATCCCTTAAGGCGGTTGCTGCCACTCATTCTTATCACCCCCCGTGCTGCCGTTAATCGCATATAAGGCAATTGTTGCCATTTTTTGTTTTCGCCCTACTGCTGCCATTAATCACATTTAAGGCAATTGTTGCCATTTTTTGTTTTTGTCCCTCTGCTGTCATTAATCACATATAAGGCAATTGTTGCCATTTTTTGTTTTCGCCCCTCTGCTGCCATTTATCACATATGGCAATTGTTGCCATTTTTTGTTTTCGCCCCCACTGCTGCCTTTAATCACATATAAGGCAATTGTTGACATTTTTTGTTTTCGTCCCTCTGCTGCCATTAATCGCATATAAGGCAATTGTTGAAATTTTTTGTTTTCGCCCCACTGCTGCCATTAATCACATATAAGGCAATTGTTGCCAAGTCAAAATAAGTAGTACAAGTTTTGTTTAATTCAGATTCCCAACATTATTTGGAAACGTACAATTTTATAACAGCTCGCCGTGGCTCCCCTAAATTCTTGACGTGGCTCCATTGGGGGCCATGGCCCCCAGGTTGAGAACCACTGGTCTAGGTACATGGGTATTGTAATTCTGCTATCAAGTCACTTGGACGGAAATAAAGGTGAAATACTGTGGGGGGAAGAATTAATATTCCTAAAATACTGTAAGAACAGGTATATTAATATGAAATCAAAGGGAAAAAGAGATATTATTAACATATAACTTCAAGGTGTAACTCCTCGCTTATTGCAGACTCAGTATTTTCTTATTTTTACTCAACAGCAATTTACTCAGATATACTCTTACAGCGCACAACCTTACTGGTGTAACATTACATTACAACTCTTGGCTTTACTCAACTGCCACTCCAAGTGGGTACTTCTACTTCACCCACATTTTCTAGTGGTACATTTCATTACAGTTACCAGGCTTTACTCATAGTCCCAAGTGGACAACTTTACTTCTCACACATTACTAGGTACTTTCCATTACATCCAGTTAAAAGACAAACTTGCATATGATACTTCACAGACTGTTGGCAGTGCATATGAGATGCACTCACAACATACACGTTAATACTGATACCAGCAAATACATGGGTCCACTACCCAACATGGGATAATTATTTCCAGCTAATTATCCCCAAACACATACAACACTGTGGACCATATAACTCCAAGGCATGTCTCAGGGTATAACACTGGCGCCTCTAACAACTGACGACTGCTGTTGTGGTCGGTGGAAGCCAGACACATGGCAAGTCTGGTGTCTGAGGCCCACGAGGCGGACCTGCCGTCTCAATCATGTCGAATCACCGACATCGGCCATATAATGCTCCCTGCTGGTTATCCACCAGCTCAGCAGCCGATGGGGTGTTCAAATAAGCCCACCCTGGAATCTGGGAACGAAGTTGAAGAGGGCGTCACAGAGGAGCTGGGAAGCATGATGACAACACAAACAAATCTTTCCTCTCGCAACGTCAGATGACATATACTTTATATTACTTCTTACACTGGGTGAATGACAATTCCACTGTTAAAGCATGAACTCTGATATTCACTACATTGACTAAATCAAACTGAATGGCTAGGGAACACATCTACATACCTGTAGGACAACGAAGTTGGAGAGCGTCACGGAGGACGCTCTCTCTCTCTCTCTCTTACCCGTGGTTATATACCCCTGAGTTGCCAGCAATCGCTACTCACGCAGTGACAGAAATCACAAACAAACCAACTGTTACTCATTCAAAGATGACCCTCAGTTGACAAAGGTCTGGTGAATTACTTGAGTTGATCTACATAAACTAATTCAAGATTGAGCTTGCCAGGAGAAAGTGGAATAAAACGTATTGACAACTGTGTTCGAAGGCGGGACTTACTGGTAGGGATCATGAGTGTAAACATCGAATGGGAAAAACATGTCTCTCCTAGGGGGTAGCTAACCAGCTACCCATTCATGTTTTGCGGGCGTGTAGTTTAATAAGAATCATTAGTTAAAACAGACTAGCAGTCAACGTGACCATGACAAGTTGAGGTGCCGAAGTGCAGGCACCAGTCTGGTGGCCCTCCTTTGAACATTTTCAACCAACTGACAGACCCTATCATATCTCGGGGACTAGGCGGGGTGACAGTACTCCAGATGGGGAAGCACTTCACTCTTGAAAATCTTTACGAGGGACGGACCGTTTAAGTATCTAAACAACCTTCTTATAAGACCCAATAATTTATTTGCCTGATTTACCTTCTTTTCACAATGGCCCGAGAACTTCAGCTCATTGTCAACATACACACCTAGGTCCTTCTCACATTCAGTCTCAAACAGTGCATTTTCTTCATCCCGTTGGGACATATAATACGCCTACATACCGTTGGTATGCCCCAGGTGCATCCTCTTACATCCTGAGTATGCAGGATGTAATGCAATCAATCAACTCTACAATATTACAGCAAGCAACTTGGGCCTTTAAAGCAACATTCATTACATCACTGTAATACTAGATTTACCTCTTAGATGTACTGTAGGTGTAATGGAAATATTAATATTGTCTTAATTACACACTATATTTCTTACGATTTATATGTCCAGTACAGTATTAAAAAAATAGCGGTTAGGACGTTAGGTACTCTTTTACATAAACTAACATTATTATGTGCCCCGTAACCTCATCACTGGTGCTACTACAACGTGTGGTCCACAAGATATTAAGGTTAAGTTATGTTAGGTTAAGTTAGATAAGGTTACTTTAAGTTAGACTTAAGATATCTCTGTAAACCCACGCTATAGTAGTACCCCCTTCCATTTAACAATGACAGCTGCTTGTGGGGTGTTCCTCCGGTAGTGTCGACGTATACCGAATATACGTGGATTAAAGTCACGAGCATCTTCAACATCAGCGAATAGGGGGAATTGTTTAACTAGGATGTGGCAACATTCGGCTGCGTCAACTGGTGGAGGCTCAAGGACAACCCTGTGAAACCCAACAGTACTAAGTGTTTCAGACCTCAGGAGTCTGACACTTGATAAAGTTACTGTTCTTACCTTTTTGGAATTTAATGGTGAGACCGTGTTGGCTCCAGTACAGTACTTTGTTGTCCAATTAAACCGTTCCTTTACGGTTTTCAGTGTGCCACCACGAGGACATGCATGTGGACTACATATCTACGCCAAGAAGGATGTCCCCTACCAACCTCTCGATGTTCCCTTGATGCCGCCACTACCAACGGTACATGCCATCACAATCACACTAAAAGGTATGTCCCTCAATATTGTCAATGCCTATGTGCCTCCCTCCACCTCTACTGTACCTGTCCTACCAACATATCACCTCCACCCCCACCCTCCTTGTGGGGGACCTCAATGCCCTGCACCCCAGTCTCTGCTCCCAGGGGCCCCATCCAAACTCCCAGGGTAACTCCTGACTTTCTTACCTAAAAACCACTGATGACCCTCCTAGAGACAGGCCTGGCACTTGCCATTATTAGGGACCTGCCACGCTTTGCAATAAACAGATGAATTGTACCAGGAATTTTTCCCCACACACTCATCATTCTATCACTTGATGTATCTTGTTGACAAAACCCATGGCCCTTCAGGCTTCTACGCCCTTAATGCACGAGTCATGAAGGCAAGCATAAACTACACATGCTTCCCAGATGGGCGCTGTAATCGCTTTTGCGCTTCACCTTGCACAGGATGCAAGGGGGTGCCCAATAAACTAGCAAATAGAAAAATATAAAATATAGTAGCACCTTCACAACGAAAAACTAAACCTTTCCTTATACTCTTGAGACCGACTAGAAGTGGCGAGGTGGAATAGTACAGATTAGTCTTTTACTGTCTTTGAAGGAAAAGTCAATTGACTTATTTTTGCAGTAGTACTGTACTGTATTTCTCTTTCATCCCTCTCTTTCTCCCTATTGCAAAGAATGTTTCCCAACTTTTGCAAAAAATATAACCTTCTTTTTTCCAGTTTTCATTTAAAAAGTCTATGAAATGTGAGAATGTTCTCTGTAATGATGAAATTGATGACTTGCGACTTGTCCTGAAAGAAACATTTTGCTGCAGCAATTATAAAACCTTTTATGCTGAGGCTTAATTAAAAGTTACGCTTAAAACCATCACTGTACCGAGGTTAGGTTAGGTTCAGTAGGGTCTTGACTTCCGAGCATTCCATCGAGAGCCGTCTGGGTTGGGATGGCATTGGCGAACTCTTTGTACGTATCAGTTAGGGATATTTTTGGCTATTTTTTATTTTCATTAGTGGGATAAATGGGTAAAGGGTAGGTGGATGAGTTAATCTTGGATGCTTTGTTATTTTAAGGGAGGTGTCATAGAGGGGAGGGAAGTGCCATAGAGGGGAGGAAAGTACAGTACTATATTGTATCACAGAAAAGAGGGA
>NW_024748878.1:0-8050 GCF_018991925.1 Homarus americanus
CCCTGATCGAGTATAACAAAGTCCCTAGATCCAGTATAACAAAGTCATCTGATAGAGTTAAACAAAGGCCCCTCATCGAGTATAACAAAGTCCCGTGATCGAGTATAACAAAGTCCTCTGATCGAGAATAACAAAGCCCCTTGATCGAGCATAACAAAGTCCCCTGATCGAGTATAACAAAGTCAACTGATCAAACATAACAAAGGCCCCTCATCGAGTATAACAAAGACCCTGATCGAGTATAACAATGGCCCCCGATCGAGTATAACAAAGGCCCTCATCGAGTATAACAAAGTCCACTGATTGAGTAAAACAATGGCCCCTAGTCGAGTATAACAAAGTCCCCTAATCAAGAATAACAAAGAACCCTGATCGAGTATAACAAAGTCCCTAGATCCAGTATAACAAAGTCATCTGATAGAGTTAAACAAAGGCCCCTCATCGAGTATAACAAAGTCCCGTGATCGAGTATAACAAAGTCCACTGATCGAGTATAACAAAGCTCCTTCATCGAGCATAACAAAGTCCCCTGATCGAGTATAACAAAGTCAACTGATCAAACATAACAAAGGCCCCTCATCGAGTATAACAAAGACCCTGATCGAGTAAAATAAAGGACCCTGATCGAGTATAACAAAGGCCCCTCTATCGAGTATAAATAAAAGTCTCTAATCGAGTATAACAAAGCCCCTGATCGAGTATAAATAAAGCCTTTGGATCGAGTATAACAAAGGCCCCTGATCGAGTATAACAAAGTCCCCTGATCGAGTATAACAAAGTCCACTGAACGAAAGTATAACAAAGACCCCATCGAGTATAACAAATGCCCCTTAACGAGTAAAACAAAGACCCCTGATCGAGTATAACAAAGTCCCCTGATCGAGTATATCAATGTCCCCTGATCGAGTATAACAACGTCCCCTGATAGAGTATAACAAAGCCCCATGATCGATTATAGCAAAGTCCCCTGATCGAGTATATTAAAGTCCCCTGATCGAGTATAACAAAGTCCACTGATCAAGTATAAAAAGATCCCTCATCGAGTATAAGAAAGTCTCCTGATCGAGAATAACAAAGTCCCCTGATCGAGTATAACAAAGTCACCTGAACGAATATAACAAAGCCCCCTGAACGAGTATAACTAAGCCCCCTGAACGAGAATAACAAAGATTCCTGATCGAGTATAACAAAGTGCCCTGATAGAGTATAACAAAGTCCCCTGATCGATTATACAAAGCCCACTGATCGAGTATAACAAAGTCCCCTGATCGAGTATAATAACGTCCCCTGATCCAGTATAATAAAGTCCCCTAATCGAGTATAACAATATCTCCTGATCGAGTGTAACAAAGTCCCCTGATCGAGTGTAACAATGTCCCCTGATCGAGTATAACAAAGTCCACTGATCGAGTATAACAAAGACCCCTGATCAAGTATAACAATCCCCCTCATCGAGTATAACAAAGCCCCCTGATCGAGTATAACAAAGGCCCCTCATCAAGTACAACAAAGTCCCCTGATCGAGTATAACAAAGTCCCCTGATTGAGTATAATAAAGGCCCCTTATCGAGTATAACAAAGTCCCCTGATCGAGTGTAACAAAGGCTCCTCATCGAGTATAACAAAGTCCCCTGATCAAGTATAACAAAGTCCCCCGATCGAGTATAACAAAGGCCCTCATCGAGTATAACAAAGTCCCCTGATTGAGTATAACAAGGCCCCTCATCGAGTACAACAAAGCCCCACGATCGAGGACAGCAAAGTCCCCTGATCGAGTATAACAAAGTCCCCTGATCGAGTATAACAAAGGCCCCTCATCGAGTATAACAAAGTCCCCTTATAGAGCATAATAACGCCACCTGATCGAGTATAAATTCCCCATCGAGTACAAAAAGTCCCTGATCGAGTGTAACAAAACCCTCGATCGAGTATAACAAAGGCCCTCATCGAGTATGCTAACAAAGTCCCCTAATCGAGTATAATGACGTCCCCTGATCGAGTATAACAAAGGCCCCTAATCGAGTATAAGAAAGTCCCTGATCGAGTATAACAAAGTCCCCCGATCGAAAATAACAAAGGCCCCTAATCGAGTATAACAAAGTCCCCTGATTGAGTATAACAAAGTCCCCTGATCGAATATAACAAAGTCCTCTAGTAGAGTAAAACAAAGGCCCCTCATCGAGTATAACAAAGCCACTTGATCGAGCATAACAAAGTCCCCTGATCGAGTATAACAAAGACCCCTGATCAAACATAACAAAGGCCCCTCATCGAGTATAACAAAGTCCCCTGATCGAGTATAACAATGGCCCCTTATCGAGTATAACAAGGCCCCTCATCGAGTACAACAAAGCCCCCTGATCGAGTACAACAAGGTTCCCTGATCGAGAAAGTAACAAAGGCCCTCATCGAGTATAACAAAGTCCCTGATTGAGTATAACAAGGCCCCTCATCGAGTACAACAAAGCCACCTGATCGAGTACAACAAAGTACTCTGATCGAGTATAACAAATTCCCCTGATCGAGTATAACAAAGGCTCCTCATCGAGTATAACAAAGTCCCCTCATCGAGTATAGCAATGTCCCCTGAGCGAGTATAAAAAGTCCCCTCGTCGATTATAACAAAGGCCCCTCATCAAGAATAACAAAGTCCCCTTATCGAGTATGACAATGGCCCCTGATCCAGTATAACAAAGGCCCCTGGTCGAGTATAACAAAGTCCCCTGATCGAGTAAAACAAAGTCCCCTGATCGAGTATAACAAAATCCCCTGATCGAGTATAACAAAGCCCCCTCATCGAGTATAACAAAGTCCCCTGATTGAGTATAGCAAAGTCCCCTGATCGAGTAAAACAAAGTCCCCAGATCAAAGCATAACAAAGTCATCTGATAGAGTAAAACAAAGGCCCCTCATCGAGCATAACAAAGTCCCCTGATGGAGTATAACAAAGTCCCCTGATCAAGTATAACAAAGCACCCTCATCGAGTATAACAAAGTCCCCTTATCGAGTATAACAAATTTCCCTGATCGAGTATAACAATGGCCCCTTATCGAGTACAACAAAGGCCCTTGATCGAGTACAACAAAGCCCCTTCATCGAATATAACATAGTCCTCTGATCGAGTATAACAAAGTCCCCGATCGAGTATAACAAAGGCCCCTGATCGAGTATAACAAAGTCCCCTGATTGTGTATAACAAAGTCCCCTGATCCAGTATAACAAAGGCCCCTGGTCGAGTATAACAAAGTCCCCTGATCGAGTATAACAAAGGCCCCTAATCGAGTATAACAAAGGCCCCTCATCGAGTATAGCAAAGTCCCCTGATCGAGTATATTAAAGTCCCCTGATCAAGTATAACAAAGGCCCCTCATAGAGTATAACAAAGCCTCCTCATAGAGTATAACAAAGTCTCCTGATCGAGTATAACAAAGCCTCCTGGGCGAGTATAACAAAGTCCCCTGATCGAGTATAACAAAGTCCCCTGATCGAGTATAACAAAGTCCCCTGATCGAGTATAACAATGGCCCCTTATCGAGTATAATAAGGCCCCTCATCGAGTACAACAAAGCCCCCTCATCGAGTATAACAATGTCCCCTGATCGAGTATAAAAAGTCCCCTCATCGAGTATAACAAAGGCCCCTCATCAAGAATAACAAAGTCCCCTTATCGAGTATGACAAAGGCCCCTGATCCAGTATAGCAAAGGCCCCTGGTCGAGTATAACAAAGTCCGCTGATCGAGTATAACAAAGCCCCCTGATCGAGTATAACAAAGTCCCCTGATTGAGTAAAACAAGGTCACCTGATCGAGTAAAACAAAGTCCCCAGACCAAAGTATAACAAAGTCATCTGATAGAGTAAAACAAAGGCCCCTCATCGAGCATAACAAAGTCCCCTGATCGAGTATAAAAAAGTCCCCTGATCAAGTATAACAAAGCACCCTCATCGAGTATAACAAAGTCGCCTTATCGAGTATAACAAATTTCCCTGATCTAGTATAACAATGGCCCCTTATCGAGTATAACAAAGGCCCTTGATCGAGTACAACAAAGCCCCTTTATCGAGTATAACAAAGTCCTCTGATCGAGTATAACAAAGTCTCCCGATCGAGTATAACCAAGGCCCCTGATCGAGTATAACAAAGTCCTCTAATTGTGTATAACAAAGTCCCCTGATCGAGTATAACAAAGGCCCCTGGTCGAGTGTAACAAAGTCCCCTGATCGAGTATAACAAAGGCCCCTAATCAAGTATAACAAAGGCCCCTCATCGAGTATAGCAAAGTCCCCTGATCGAGTATATTAAAGTTCCCTGATCGAGTATAACAAAATCCAATGATCTGCCCTGATCAATTATAACAAAGTCCCTTGATCGAGTATAACAAAGGCCCCTCATCGAGTACAACAAAGGCCCCTGATCGAGTATAACAAAGTCCCCTGATAAAGTATAACAAAGCCCCTTAATCGAGTATAACAGAGTCCCCTGATCGAGTATAACAAAGTCCCATGATCGTGTATAACAAAGTCGCCTGATCGAGTATAACAAAGTCGCCTGATCGAGTATAACAAAGTCCCCCGATCGAGTAAAACAAAGTCCACTGATCGGGTATAACAAAGTCCCCTGATCGAGTATAACAAAGTCGCCTGATCGAGTATAACAAAGTCCCCTGATCGCGTAAAACAAAGTCCCCTGATCAAATATAACAAAGCCCCTTAATCGAGCATATCAAATTTCCCTGATCGAGTATAACAAAGCCCCCTTAACGAGTATAACAAAGATCCCTGATCGAGTATAACAAAGTCACCTGATAGAGTATAACAAAGCCCCTCATCGAGTATAACAAAGTCACCTGACCGAGTATAACAAAGCCCCTTGAACGAGTATAACAAAGATCCCTGATCGAGTATAACAAAGTGCCCTGATAGAGTATAACAAAGTCCCCTGATAGAGTATAACAAAGCCCCTCATCGAGTATAGCAAAGTCACCTGACCGAGTATAACAAAGCCCCCTGAACGAGGATAACAAAGATCCCTGATCGAGTATAACAAAGTCCCCTGATAGAGTATAACAAACTTCCCTGATCGAAAATAGCAAAGACCACTGATCGAGTATAACAAAGATCCCTGATCGAGTATAACAAAGGCTCCTCATCGAGTATAACAAAGGCCCCTCATCGAGTATAACAAAGTCCCCTGATCGAGTATAACAAAGTCCCCTGATCGAGTATAACAAAGGCCGCTGATCGAGTATAACAAAGTCCCCTGATCGAGTATAATAACGTCCCTTGATCGAGTATAACAAAGTCCCCTGATCGAGTATAACAAAGTCCCCTTATCGAGTATAACAAAGTCCCCTGATCGAGTATAACAAAGACCCCTCATCGAGTATAACAAAGCCCCCTCATCGAGTATAGCAAAGAGTCCCGGATCGAGTATGTGGAATCCACTCATCGGTGATATAAAAAGTCCCCTCATCGAGTATAAGAAAGTCTCCTGATCGAGTATAACAAAGTCCCCTGATCGAGTATAACAAAGTCTCCTGAACGAGTATAACAAAGACCCCTGAACGAGTATAACAAAGCTCCCTGATCGAGTATAACAAAGGCCCCTGATCGAGTATAACAAAGTCCACTGATCAAGTATAACAAAGCCCCCTCATCGAGTATAACAAACGCCCCTTATCGAGTATGACAAACGCCCCTGATCGAGTATAACAAAGTCCCCTGATCGAGTATAACAAAGACTCGTGATCGTGTATAACAAACGCCTCTGATCGAGTATAACAAAGTCCCCTAATCGAGTATAACAAAGCCCTCTGATCGAGTATAACAAAGTCCCCTCATCGAGTATAACAAAGGCCCCTTATCGAGTATAACAAAGGCCCCTCATTGAGTACAACAAAGGCCCGTGATCGAGTATAACAAAGTCCCCTGATCAAGTATAATAAAGCCCCCTCATCGAGTATAACAAAGTCCCCTGATCGATTTTAACAAAGTCCCCTGATCAAATAAAACAAAGTCCACTGATCGGGTACAACAAAGTCCCCTAATCGAGTATAACAAAGCTCCCTGATCGAAAATAACAAATTCCCCTGATCGAGTGTAAGAAAGTCCCCTGATCGAGTGTATGAAAGTCCCCTGAACGAGTATAACAAAGATCCCTGATCGAGTATAACAAAGTCCTGTGATAGAGTATAACAAAGCCCCTTCATCGAGTATAACAAAGTCACCAGACCGAGTATAACAAAGCCCCCAGAACGAGTTTAACAAAGATCCCTGATCGAGTATAACAAAGTCCCCTGATAGAGTATAACAAACTTCCCTGATCGAGTATAGCAAAGTCCCCTGATAGAGTATAACAAAGCCCCCTCAACGAGCATAACAAAGTTACCTGACCGAGTATAACAAAGACCCCTGATTGAGTACAACAAAGGCCCCGGGTCGAGTATAACAAAGTCCCCTGATCAAGAATAACAAAGAACCCTGATCGAGTATAACAAAGTCCCCAGATCCAGTATAACAAAGTCATCTGATAGAGTAAAACAAAGGCCCCTCATCGAGTATAACAAAGTCCCCTGATCGAGTATAACAAAGCAACTTGATCGAGTATAACAAAGTCCCCTGATCGAGTATAACAAAGTCCCCTAATCGAGGTATAACCAATGTCTGATCGATTATAACAAAAAGTCCCTTGATGAGAGTATAACAAAGTCCACTGATCCCGGGTATAACCGAAAGCCCCTTGATCCCGAGCATAAAAAGCCCCTGATCGAGGTATAACCGAGGAAGCTCATCAAGTACAACAAAAGTCCTGATTCAGGTATAACAAAGGTCCCTGATCAAACGTAGCAAAAGCCCCTCATCCCGAGTGTTACCAAAGTTCAATGATAGAGTATATTAAAAGGTCCCCTGATCCGGGTATAACAAAGTCCGCAGTAAAATTATAACAAAAGACCACTGATCCAAGTATAACAAAGCCCCTCATCAGGTATAACAAAGCCCCCTGATCAAGAGTATAACAAAGGTCCTCATCAAAGCACAACAAAGTCCCCTGATCGAGGTATAACAAGTCCCTGATTGGTATAACAAAAGTCCCTGATCATGGTATAACAAAGGCCCTCATCGAGTATAACAAAGTCCCCTGATTGAGTAAAACAAAGGCCCCTAGTCGAGTATAACAAAGTCCCCTAATCAAGAATAACAAAGAACCCTGATCGAGTATAACAAAGTCCCTAGATCCAGTATAACAAAGTCATCTGATAGAGTTAAACAAAGGCCCCTCATCGAGTATAACAAAGTCCCGTGATCGAGTATAACAAAGTCCTCTGATCGAGTATAACAAAGCCCCTTGATCGAGCATAACAAAGTCCCCTGATCGAGTATAACAAAGTCAACTGATCAAACATAACAAAGGCCCCTCATCGAGTATAACAAAGACCCTGATCGAGTATAACAATGGCCCCCGATCGAGTATAACAAAGGCCCTCATCGAGTATAACAAAGTCCCCTGATTGAGTAAAACAAAGGCCCCTAGTCGAGTATAACAAAGTCCCCTGATCAAGAATAACAAAGAAGCCTGATCGAGTATAACAAAGTTCCTAGATCCAGTATAACAAAGTCATCTGATAGAGTTAAACAAAGGCCCCTCATCGAGTATAACAAAGTCCCGTGATCGAGTATAACAAAGTCCACTGATCGAGTATAACAAAGCCCCTTGATCGAGCATAACAAAGTCCCCTGATCGAGTATAACAAAGTCAACTGATCAAACATAACAAAGGCCCCTCATCGCGTATAACAAAGTCCCCTGATCGAGTATAACAATGGCCCCTTATCGAGTATAACAAGGCCCCTCATCGAGTACAACAAAGCCCCCTGATCGAGTACAACAAAGTCCCTGATCAAGTAAAACAAAGTCCCCTGATCGAGTATAACAAAGGCCCCTCATCGAGTATAACAAAGTCCCCTTATCGAGTATAATAACGTCACCTGATCGAGTATAACAAATTCCCCTGATCGAGTACAAAAAAGTCCCCTGATCGAGTGTAACACAG